>NW_020837990.1:14860194-14913757 GCF_003676395.1 Aethalodelphis obliquidens | reverse complement strand
TTTTTTTTTTTTTTTTTTTTTTTTTTTGCGGTACATGGGCCTCTCACTGTTGCGGCCTCTCCCATTGCGGAGCACAGGCTCCAGACGCGCAGGCTCAGCAGCCATGGCTCACGGGCCCAGCTGCTCCACGGCATGTGGGATCTTCCCGGACTGGGGCACGAACCCATGTCCCCTGCATCGGCAGGTGGACTCTCAACCACTGCACCACCAGGGAAGCCCCGGGTTGTTTGTTTTTTTGATACTGAGCTGCATGAGCTGCCTATGAACTTGGGAGATTAATCCTTGGTCAGTTGCTTCATTTGTAAATATTTTCTCCCATTTTGAGTGTTGTCTTTTCCTCTTGTTTATGGTTTCCTTTGCTGTGCAAAAGCATTTAAGTTACATTAGGTCCCATTTGTTTATTTCTGTTTTTATTTCTATTACTCTAGGAGGTGGATCAAAAAAGATCTTGTTGTGATTTATGTCAAAGAGTGTTCTTCCTATGTTTTCCTCTAAGAGTTTTATAGTGTCCAGTCTTACATTTAGGTCTAGAATCCATTTTGAGTTTATTTTTGTGTATGGTGTTAGGGAGTGTCCTCATTTCATTCTTTTACATGTAGCTGCCCAGTTTTCCCAGCACCACTTATTGAAGAGACTGTCTTTTCTCCATTGTATATCTTTGCCTCCTTTGTCATAGATTAGTTGACCATAGGTGCATGGGTTAAACTCTGGGCTTTCTATCTTGTTCCATTGATCTGTGTTTCAGTTTTTGTGCCAGTACCATATTGTCTTGATTACTGTAGCTTTGTAGTATAGTCTGAAGTGAGGGAGTCTGATTCCTCCAGCTCTGTCTTTTCCCTCAAGACTGCTTTGGCTATTCGGGGTCTTTTGTGTCTCCATACAAATTTTAAGATGATTTGTTCTAGTTCTGTAAAAAATGCCATTGGTAATTTGATAGGGATACATTGAATCTGTAGATTGCTTTGAGTAGTATAGTCATTTTCACAATATTGATTCCTCCAATCCAAGAACATAGTATATCTCTCCATCTGTTGGTATCATCTTTAATTACTTTCATCAGTGTCTTACAGTTTTCTGCATACAGGTCTTTTGTTTCCCTAGATAGGTTTCTTCCTAGGTATTTTATTCTTTTTGTTGCAATGGTAAATGGGAGCGTTTCCTTAATTTATCTTCCAGATTTTTCATCATTAGTGTATAGGAACTCAAGATATTTCTGTGCATTAATTTTGTATCCTGCAACTTTACCAAATTCATTGATTAGCTCTAGTAGTTTTCTGGTGGCATTTTTGGGATTCTCTATGTATAGTATCATGTCATCTGCAAACAGTTACAGTTTTGCTTCTTCTTTTCCAATTTGTATTCCTTTTATTTCTTTTTCTTCTCTGATTGCCATGGGTAGGACTTCCAAAACTATGTTGAATAATAGTGGTGAGAGTGGATATCCTTGTCTTTTTTTCTGATCTTAGAGGAAATGCTTTCAGTTTTTCACCATTGAGAATGATGTTTGCTGTGAGTTTGTCATATATGGCTTTTATTATGTTGAGGTAGTTTCCCTGTATGCCCACTTTGGAGAGTTTTTATCATGAATGGGTGTTGAACTTTGTCAAGAGCTTTTTCTGTATCTATTGAGATGATCATATGGTTTTTATTCTTTAATTTGTTGATATGGTATATCACATTGATTGATTTGCATATATTGATGAATCCTTGCATCCCTGGGATAAATCCCACTTGATCGTGGTGTCTGATCCTTTTAATGTGTTGTTGGATTCTGTTTGCTAGTATTTTGTTGAGGATTTTGCATCTATATTCATGAGTAATATTGGTCTGTAATTTTCTTTTTTAGTAGTATATTTGTATGGTTTTGGTATCAGGGTGATGGTGGCCTCATAGAATGAGTTTGGGAGTATTCCTTCCTCTGCAATTTTTGGGACGAGTTTCAGAAGGATGGGTGTTAGCCCTTCTCTAAATGTTTGTAGAACTCACCTGTGAAGCCATCTGATCCTGGACTTTTGTTTGTTGGAAGAATTTTAATCACAGTTTCAATTACATTACTTGTGATTGGTGTATTCATATATTCTGTTTCTTCCTGGTTCAGTCTTGGAAGGTTATACCTTTCTAAGAATTTGTCCATTTCTACCAGGATGTCCATTTTATTGGCATAGAGTTGCTTGTAGTAGTCTCCTAGGATGCTTTGTATTTCTGCAGTGTCTGTTGTAACTTCTCCTTTCTCATTTCTAATTTTATTGATTTGGGTCCTGTCCCTCTTTTTCTTGATGAGTCTGGCTAATGGTTTATCAATTTTGTTTATCTTCTCAAAACTTTTAGTTTTATTGATGTTTGCTATTGTTTTCTTTGTTTGTATTTCATTTATTTCTGCTCTGATCTTTATGATTTCTTTCCTTCTACTAACTTTGGGTTTGTTTGTTCTTCTTTCTCTTGTTCCTTTAGGTGCAAGTTTAGATTGTTTACTTGAGATTTTTCTTGTTTCTTGAGGTAGGCTTGTATAGCTATAAACTTCCATCTCAGAACTGCTTTTGCTGCATTCCATAGGTTTTGAATCATCATGTTTTCATTGTCTTTTGTCTCTAAGTATGTTTTGATTTCCTCTTTGATTTCTTCAGTGATCTCTTGGTTATTTAGTAACATATTGTTTAGCCTCCATGTGTTCGTGTTTTTTACGTTCTTTTCCCCTGTAATTCATATCTAATCTCATAGTGTTGTGGTCAGAAAACATTCTTGATATGATTTCAATTTTCTCAAATTTACTGAGGCTTGATTTGTGACCCAAGATGTGATCTATCCTGGAGAATGTTCCGTGCACACTTGAGAAGAAAGTGTAATCTGCTGTTTTTGGATAGAATATCTTATAAATATCAATTAAATCTATCTGGTCTATTGTGTCATTTAAAGCTTCTGTTTCCTTCTTTATTTTCATTTTGGATGATCTGTCCATTGGTATTAAGTGAGATGTTAAAGTCCCCCATTATTTTTGTGTTACTGTCGATTTCCTCTTTTATAGCTGTTAGCAGTTGCCTTATGTATTGAGGTGCTCTTATGTTGGGTGCATATATATTCATAATTGTTATATCTGCTTCTTGGATTGATCCCTTGATTATTATGTGGTGTCCTTCCTTGTCTCTTGTAACATTCTTTATTTTAAAGTCTATTTTATCTGATATGAGTATAGCTACTCCAGCTTTCTCTTGATTTCCATTTGCATGGAATATCTTTTTCCATCCCCTCACTGTCAGTCTGTATGTGTACCTAGGTCTGAAATGGGCCTCTTGTAGACAGCCTATATATGGGTCTTGTTTGTGTATCCATTCAGCAAGCCTGTGTCTTTTGGTTGGAACATTTAATACATTCACATTTAAGGTGATTATTGATATGTATGTTCCTATGACCATTTTCTTAATTTGTTTGGGTTTGTTTTTGTAGATCCTTTTCTTCTCTTGTGTTTCCCACTTAGAGAAGTTCCTTTAGCATTTGTTGTAGAGCTGTTTTGGTGGTGCTGAATTCTCTTAGCTTTTGCTTGTCTGTCAAGCTTTTGATTTCTCCATCGAATCTGAATGAGATCCTTTCCACGTAGAGTAATCTTGGTTGTAGGTTCTTCCCTTTCATCACTTTAAGATATCATGCCACCCCCTTCTGGCTTGTAGAGTTTCTGCTGAGAAATCAGCTGTTAACCTTATGGAAGTTCCTTTGTGTGTTATTTTTCGTTTTTCCCTTTCTACTTTCAATAATTTTTCTTTGTCTTTAGTTTTTGCCAGTTTGATTACTATGTTTCTTGGCATGTTTCTCCTTGGGTTTATCCTGTATGGGACTTGCTGCACTTCCTGGACTTGGGTGGCTATTTCCTTTCCCATGATAGGGAAGTTTTCAACTATAATCTCTTCAAATATTTTCACGGGTCCTTTCTCTCCCTCTTCTCCTTCGGGGACCCCTATGATGCGAATGTTGTTGTGTTTAATGTTGTCCCAGAGGTCTCTTAGGCTGTCTTCATTCCTTTTCATTCTTTTTTCTTTATTATGTACCACAGCAGTGGATTACACCATTCTGTCTTCCAGGTCACTTATCCATTCTTCTGCCTCAGTTATTCTGCTATTGATTTCTTCTAATGTAGTTTTCATTTCAGTTATTGTATTGTTCATCTCTGTTTGTTTGTCCTTTAATTCTTCTATGTCTTTGTTAAACATTTCTTGCATCTTCTTGATCTTTGCATCCATTCTTTTTCTGAGGTCCTGGATCATCTTCACTATCATTTTTCTGAATTCTTTTTCTGGAAGGTTGCCTATCTCCACTTCGTTTAGTTGTTTTTCTGGGGTTTTATCTTGTTCCTTCATCTGGTACATAGCCCTCTCCCTTTTCATCTTGTCTATCTTTCTGTGAATGTGGTTTTTGTTCCACAGCATGCAGGATTCTAGTTCTTCTTGCTTCTGGTAATTCTATTTTTAGTTTTTTAGGAGCCTCCATACTGTTCTCCATAGTGGCTGTATCAATTTACATTCCCACCAACATTGTAAGAGGGTTAACTTTTCTCCACACCCTCTCTGGCATTTATTGTTTGTTGATTTTTTTTTATTGTTTGTAGATTTTTGATGATTGCCATTCTGACCAGTGTGAGGTGATACCTTACTGTAGTTTTGATTTTCATTTCTAGTGTTTATACCTGTATAACCATTACTCCAAACAGAAGATAGACCATTACCTCATTTTTCAAACAGATATGATAACTGGAAATTTGTTTATGTTGAAGTATAATCTGACTCTTTGAAACTTCTTCATGCTCATCCTATTTCTGTCCTCTGGAGTGTGCACATTCAACCTGATTTCTCTTTTCCTTGGCAGTCTTCAAGTATTTGAAAATTGAATATGAGAAAACAAATTCTTCAGAACTTAATAAGAATCATGTGTTCTGACACTATTCCAGAACATACTTCAGTGTATTTATTTATTTAGGAAGTCTGGTAAAGTGGAGCCTACTGCTTTCCATGTATTAATTGTGTGATCTTGGGAAAGTTTCTGTGCCACCATAAGCTACAGTGTCCTCACCTGTAAAATGAGGGCAATACCTACCCTGTGGGTTTGCTGAAAGAATAAAATGATTCATGTATTATATGCTTAACATATTTCCCGGTCCTTAGTAAGGTATACAGTAGAAAGTTGTAGATACTATTTTAGGCAAAGTAAATTTGATCATTCTCAAAAAGTCCTTGGAAAAACTTGTTTCTAATTGTCTCATTTTTTGAAAGGTATTAAAGAGTATAATGTAGGAGACCTTCAAGATGGCAGAGTAAGACGTGCAGATCACCTTTCTGCCCTAAAATACATCAGAAATACATCTACATGTGGAACAATTCCTACAGAACACCTACTGAATGCTGGCAGAAGACCTCAGACTTCCCAAAAGGCAAGAAACTCCCCACATAGCAGAGTACAGCAAAAGAAAAAAGAACAAACAAAGACAAAAGAATAGGGATGGGACCTGGACCTCTGGGAGAGACTGTGAAGGAATAAAAGTTTCCACTTTTCTTCCACACTAGGAAGCCTCTTCACTGGTGGAGACGGGTGGTGGGAATGGGGGAGTGGGGGAAGCATCAGAGCCATGGAGGAGATCGCAACAAGTGTGCAGAGGGCAAAGTGGAGAGATTGCTGCACAGAGAATCAGTGCTGACCAGCACTCACCAGCTTGAGAGGCTTGTCTGCTCACCCACCAAGATGGGTGGGGGCTAGGAGCTGAGGCTCCAGCTTTGGAGGTCAGATCCCAGGGAGAGGGCTAGGGTTGGCTGCATGAACACAGACTGAAGGGGGCTAGTGTGCCACAGCTATCAGGGAGGGAGTCCGGGAAAAGTCTGGAAGTGCCTAAGAGGAAAGAGAGACCATTGTTTCAGGGTGTGCAAGGGAAGGGAATTCAGAACACTGCCTAAACGAGCTCCAGAGAAGGGTGCGAGCCGGGGCTATCAGCCTAGACACCAGAGATGGGCATGAAATGCTAAGGCTGCTGCTGCAGCCACCAAGAAGCCTATGTGCAAGCACCGGTCAATATCCACACCTCCCCTCCTGGACCCTGTGCAGCCTACCACTGCTAGGGTCCCATGATCCAGGAACAACTTCCCCGGGAGAACACACGGCATGCCTCAGGCTGTTGCAATGTCACGCTGGGAATCCCTTTATAGCAATTTCTCCCTCCAGCAAAGGAATGAATCTAGGGTCAGAGGTTACTCGTAGTTGTCAGGTCTCTTTAGCCTCTTTTAACCTGAAACATTTCCACAGCTTTTCTTTTATGACATTGATATATTTAGTCTTTCCTCTGTCTTTTAAAAAGTATGTCCCTCACATTATGCTTGTCTGGTGTTTCCTCTAGTCACGGTTGTGTTAAGATTATATTGCCTTGACTAGAATACCACACAGATGATGCGTTTTTCTCAAGGTATCACATCTGGAGGCACATGATGTCCATCTGTTCCTCATTGGTCATGTTAATTTTGATCACCCAGTGAAGTGTTGCCCGAGTTCTCCACTGTATATTACTGTTTATTTTTCTCCTTTGCAACTAATAAGCAGTTTGTAGAGACATGCAAATGTACTGTTTCTCATGAAGTTTCCCCTTGAATTAATATGTATTGATAATTTTTGCCTCATCCAGTCTTTATTACAACTGCAAAATAATGATTTTTCCACTCTAGCACTAGTATTCCTTACACATTTACCAGTTGGCCCTCACCATTCTACTGTAAGAAGTTATTTAATTATTTACCTAATTATTACCTTTATAGGCTCATGAATTCCTATTATTTTCAATTGTTTACAATTTATCATTGAACTTAATTATTTTGAAGGTGAAATTGTTCCAGATTTGACCAGTGGGAGCTCCTTCAAGCTGGCTATAGTATCCCTTTGTATCCTTGTGATATCCAACCCTTCTCCCTACCCCCTGTTTTTGAGCACTTCCTTACTTCCTAGTATAACAAATCAAACCAATTATTTAAGATCTACTTCAAATATCATCTTTTCCAGGGCAAACTCCAAGACTGACTCTGCCCCCAAAGATAATTTTATTTTTCAGTGCATTGATGTATAGATTGCACTGAATTCTCTTATTCCTGCTTACCCTTAGAAGTAATTTCTTTTTTTAAAAGAATAAACCATGTTCATCCAGTTGAATAAAATGGAAAAATAATATTTAACAATCAAATATCACTTATTACACTTATTTTTAAGCAAAACAACCACACACACACAATTTGCTACCTTCTGGCAAAATTCGAAACCAAAAATTTCCAGGAAGAGCACAGCAGATTGGTAAAGTGTAAAGCAGCCCTGAATTTTTTTTTTTGGGGGGGGGGGCGGAGGGAGGCTATAATTGCTTTACAATGTTGTGTTAGTTTCTTTCTGACTTACTTCACTCTGTATGACAGTCTCTATGTCCATCCACATCTCTAAAAATGACCCACTTTCATTCCTTTTAATGGCTGATTAATATTCCATTGTATATATATATCACATCTTCTTTATCCACTCATCTGTCGATGGACATTTAGGTTGCTTCCATTCCTGGCTGTTGTAAATAGTGATGCAATGAACATTGAGCTGCCTGTGTCTTTTTGAATTATGGTTTCCTCAGGGTATATGCCCAGTAGTGGGATTGCTGAGTCATATGGTAGTTCTATTTTTATTTTCTTCCCAAGTTCGGTGATTTTATTTTTTAAACTAATTTTTATTGGAGTATAGTTGCTTTACAATGTTGTGTTAGTTTCTACTGTACATCAAAATGAATCATCTATACATATACCTCTTCTTTTTGGATTTCTTTCGCATTTAGGTCACCACAGTGCATTAAGTACAGTGCCCTGGGCTATACAGAAGGTTCTCATTAGTTGTCTATTTCATACATAGTATCAGTAGTTTATATGTGTCAATCCCAATCTCCCAATTCTTCCCACCCTCCCTTGCTTTCTTGGTATCAGTACATTTTTTCTCTACCTCTGTGTCTCTATCTCTGCTTTGCAAATAAGATAATCTATACCACTTTTCTAGGTTCCACATATATGTGTTAATATATGATATTTGTTTTTCTCTTTCTGACTTACTTCACTCTGTATGACAGACTCTAGGTCGATACACTTCACGACAAATAACTAAATTTCATTTCTTTTTATGGCTGAGTAATATTCCATTGTATATATGTACCACATCTTCTTTATCAGTTCCTCTGTTGATGGACATTTAGGTGGCTTCCATGTCCTGGCTATTGTAAATAGGGCTGCTATGAACACTGGGGTGCATGTGCCTTTTTGAATTCTCTGGGTATACACCCAGTAGTTGGATTGATGGGTCATATGGTGGTTCTATTTTTAGTTTTTGAAGGAACATCCATTCTGTTTTCCATAGTGCCTGTATCAATTTACACTCCCACCAACAGTGCAAGAGGGTTCCCTTTTCTCCACACCCTTTCCAGCATTTATTGTTTGTAGATTTTTTAATCATGGCCATTCTGACAAATGTGAGGTGATACCTCATTGTAGTTTTGATTTGCATTTCTCTAATAGTGATGTTGAGCATCTTTTCATGTGTTTGTTGGCCATTTGTATATCTTTGGAGAAATGTCTATTTAGGTCTTCTGCCCATTTTTGGATTGGGTTGTTTGTTTTTTTGATACTGAGCTGCATGAGCTGCTTGTGTATTTTGGAGATTAATTCTTTGCCAGTTGCTTCATTTACAAATATTTTCTGCCGTTCTGAGCGTTTTCTTTTCACCTTGTTTATGGTTTCCTTTGTTGTGCAAAAGCTTTTAATTTTAATTAGGTCCCATTTGTTTATTTTTGTTTTTTATTTTCATTACTCTAGTAGGTGGGTCAAAAAAGATCTTGCTGTGATTTATGTCAAAGCGTGTTCTGACTAAATTTTCCTCTAAGAGTTTTATAGTGTCTGGCCTTAAAATTAGGCCTTTAATCCATATTGAATTTACTTTTGTGTATAGTGTTAGGAAGTGTTCTAATTTCATTCTTTTACATGTAGCTGTCCAGTTTTCCCTGAACCAGTTATTGAAGAGGCTGTCTTTCCTCCATTGTATACTTTTGCCTCCTTTGTCATAGATTAAGTGACTGTAGGTGTGTGGGGTTATCTCTGGGCTTTCTATCCTGATCTATTGATTTATATTTCTGTCTTTGTGCCAGAACGATACTGTTGATTACTGTAGCTTTGTAGTATAGTCTGAAGTCAGGGAGCCTGATTCCTCCAGCTCTGTTTTTCTTTCTCAAGATTGCTTTGTCTATTTGGGGTCTTTTGTATTTCCATACAAATTGTAAAATGTTTTGTTCTATTTCTGTGAAAAATGCCACGGGTAATTTGATAGGGATTGCATTGAATTTGTAGATTGCTTTAGGTAGTATAGCCATTTTCACAATATTGATTCTTCTAATCCAAGAACATGGTATGTCTCTCCATCTCTTTGTGTCGTCTTTGATTTCTTTCATCAGTGTCTTATAGTTTTCTGAGTACAGGTCTTTTGTCTCCTTAGGTAGGTTTATTCCTAAGTATTTTATTCTTTTTCTTACAATGGTAAATGGGATTGTTTCCTTAATTTCACTTTCTGATATTTTGTTGTTGGTGTATGGGAATGCAAGTGATTTCTGTGTATTTATTTTGTATCCTGCTACTTTACTAAATTCATTGATTAGCTCTAGTAGTTTTCTGGTGGCATCTTTAGGATTCTCTATGTATAGTATCATGTCATCTGCCAACAGTGATAGTTTTACTTCTTTTCCAATTTGGATTCTTTTTATTTCTTTTTCATCTCTGGTTGCCCTGGCTAGGGCTTCCAAAAGTATGTTGAATTACAGTGGCAAGAGTGGATATCCTTGTTTTGCTGCTGATCTTGGAGGAAATGCTTTCAGTTTTTCACCATTGAGTATGATATTTGCTGTGGGTTTTTCATATATGGCCTTTTTTATGTTTAGGTAGTTTCCCTCTATGCACACTTTCTGGAGAGATTTTATTATAAATCGGTTTGAATTTTGTCAAAAGCTTTTTCTGCATCTATTGAGAGGACCATATGGTTCTTATTCTTTGATTTGTTAATATGGTGTATCACACTCATCAATTTGCATATATTGAAGAATCGTTGCATCTGTGGGATAAAGCCCACTTGATCATGGGGTATGATCCTTTTAATGTGTTGTTGGATTCTCTTTGCTAGTATTTTGTCGAGGATTTTTGCATCTAAGTTCATCAGTGATATTGGTCTGTAATTATTTTTTTTGTAATATCTTTGTCTGGTTTTGGTACCAGGGTGATGGTGGCCTTGTAGAATGAATTTTGGAGTGTTCCTTCTTCTGAAATTTTTTGAAATAGTTTCTGCAGGATGGGTGTTAACTCTTCTCTAAATGTTTGGTAGAATTCACCTGTGAAGTCACCTGGTCCTGGACTTTTGTTTGCTGGGAGATTTTTAGTCACCGTTTCAATTCTATTACTTGTGGTTGATCTGTTTGTATTTTCTATTTCTTCCTGGTTTAGTCTTGGAAGGTTGTAGCTTTCCAAGAATTTGTCCATTTCTTCCAGGTTGTCCATTCTATTGGCATACAGTTGCTTGTAGTAGTCTCTCATGATCTGTATTTTTGCAGTGTCTGTTGCAATTTCTCCTTTTTCATTTCTAATTTTATTGATTTGACTTCTCTCCCTTTTTTTATTCTTGTTGAGTCTAGCTAGCTAAAGGTGTATCAATTTTGCTTATCTTCTCAAAGAACCAGCTTTTAGTTTCATTGATTTTTGCTCTTGTTCCCTTCGTTTTTATTTCATTTATTTCTGCTCTGATTTTTATGGTTTCTTTCCTTCTACTAACTTAGGTTTTGTTTGTTCTTCTTTCTCTAGTTGCTTTAGATGTAAGGGTAGTTTGTTTAATTGAGGTTTTTCTTGTTTTTTGAGGTACTATTGTATTGCTATAAACTTCCCTCTTAGAACTGCTTTTGCTGCATCCCATAGATTTTGGGTCATCGTGTTTTCACTGTCATTTGTTTCTAGTTATTTTTTTATTTCCTCTTTGAGTTCTTCAGTGATCTCTTGGTTATTTAGTAATGTATTGTTTAGTCTCCATATATTTGTGTTTTTTACAGTTTTTTTCCTCTAACTGATTTCTAGTCTCATAGTGTTGTGGTAGAAAATGATGCTTCATACTATTTCAATTTTCTTAAATTTGCCAAATTTGATTTGTGACCCAAGCTGTGCTTTATCCTGGAGAATGTTCCATGAGCACTTGAGAAGAAAGTGTACTCTGCTGCTTTTGGCTAGAATGTCCTATAAATAACAATTAAGTCTATCTGGTGTATTGTGTCATTTAAAGCTTTTGTTTCCTTATTAATTTTCTGTCTGGATGATCTGTTCACTGTTCTAAGTGAGGTGTTAAAGTCCCCCACTATTATTGTGTTACTGTTGATTTCCCCTTTTATGGCTGTTAGCATTTGCCTTATGTATTGAGGTGCTTCTGTATTGGGTGTATAGATATTTACAATTGTTACATATTCTTCTTGGATTGATCCCTTGATCATTATGTAGTGTCCTTCTTTGTCTCTTGTAACAGTCTTTATTTTAAAGTCTACATTATGTGATATAAGTATTGCTACTCCTGCTCTCTTGTGATTTTTCCATTTGCATGGAATATCTTTTTCTATCCCTTCACTTTCAGTCTGTATGTGTTGCTAGGTCTGAAGTGGGTCTCTTGTAAACAGCATATATATGGCTCTTGTTTTAGTATCCATTCAGCTAGTCTGTGTCTTTTGGTTGGATCATTTTATCCATTTAAATTTAAGGTAATTATCTATATATATGTTCCTATTACCATTTTCTTACTTGTTTTGGGTTTGTTCTTGTAGGTCTTTTTCTTCTCTTGTGTTTCCTTCCTAGAGAAGTTCCTTTAGCATTTGTTGTAGAGCTGGTTTGTTGGTGCTGAATTCTCTTAACTTTTGCTTGTCTGTAAAGCTTTTGATTTCTCCATTGAACCTGAATGAGATCCTTGCTGCATAGAGTAATGTTGGTTGTAAGTTTTTCCCTTTCATTACTTTAAATATATCCTGTTACTCTCTTCTGGCCTGTAGAGTTTCTGCTGAAAAATCAGCTGATAACCTTATGAGGATTCTCTTGTAGGTTACGTGCTGCTTTTCCCCTGTTGCTTTTAACATTTTTCTTTGTATTTAATTTTTGTTAGTTTGATTAGTATGTGTCTTGGCATGTTTCTCCTTGGGTTTATCCTGTGTGGTACTCTCTGTGCTTCCTGGACTTAGGTGGCTATTTCCTTTCCCACGTTTGGTAAGTTTTCAACTATAATCTCTTAAATATTTTCTCAGACACTTTCTCTTTCTCTTCTTCTGCGACCCCTATAATTTGAATGTTATTGCATTTATAGTTGTCCCAGAGGTCTCTGAGACTGTCTTAATTTCTCTCCATTCTTTTTTCTGCATTCTGCTCCTTGGCAGTTATTTCCACCATTATATCTTCCAACTCAATTATCTGTTCTGCCTCAGTTATTCTGCTATTGATTCCTTCTAGTGTATTTTTTATTTTGGTTATTTTGCTGTTCATCACTGGTTTTTTGTTCTTTATTTATTCTAGGACCTTGTTAAACACTTCTTATATCTTCTTGATCTGTGCCTCCATTCTATTTGCGAGGTTTTTGATCATCTTTGCTATCATTACTTTGAATTCTTTTTCAGGTAGGTTGCCTATTTCCTCTTCATTTATTTTGGTCTTGTAGGCTTTTACCTTGCTCCCTCATTTTGACATATTTTTTGTCTTCTCATTTTTTTGATGAGTGGGTCTGTGTTCTTGTCTTGCTGGTTGTTTGGCCTGAGGTGTCCAGAACTGGAATTTGCAGGCAGTTGGTTGGAGCCAGGTCTTGGTGCCAAGGTGAGGACCTCCAGGGAAGCTCACACCAATTAATATTCCCTGGGGCCTGAATTTCTCTGTTAGCCCAGCAGTTTGGCCTCAGTGCTCCCACCACAGGAGCTTAGGCTCGACCCCCAGCCTAAGAACCAAGATCCCACAAGCCATGTGGCACAACATAAACAAAACAAAACAAAACAACAAGCAAAAAGAGCAGAACAATAACAAAGAAGAAAAAGTAAAATATAATTAGAAAAATTAAAAATATATTAGGAAAAATAAAAATGAAACAACAACAAAACAGAACCACAGCAGCAAGAAAAATAAAAAAACAAGAAATAAAATAAAAACTAAGAAAAAATAATAAAAGCTAAGAAAATAAAATTAAAATATAAGAATAAAAACAATACAAAATTTAAAAAAATAAAAACTTCCCTGGTAGCTGTGCTGTCAGTGTCTTTGCACCCACAGTGAGCTACAGCCAATCCCCACCTCCCCAGCAGGCCCTCCAAGACCTCTAGGTAGGTCTCTGGACCTGCTGTGTAAGCTGCACCTCTTACCAGTATCTGCTCCTGAAGCTAGCCTGGAGCACATATGTCCATGGACGCCAACTGGGGTGCAGGCCTTCACAGGCACAGCTGAAGGAGGCTTTGGAGGGGGGTGGTGCTTGGCCCACCTGGGCCTGCGAGGCCAGAGGAGGCCCTGTCAGTGGTGGCACTTGGGCTGCCAGGACCCACGTGTCCCTTGGAGGTTTTGGCAGGGCTGGGGTTTAGGCCTGTGACCTGCTTGACTGGAGGAAGATTTGTCAGTGTGGTGTGCAGGCTGTTGGGACCTGTGCAGCCCATGGAGGTCTTGGGGGTCCTTTTGAGGGGGCTCAGGGCCAGGACCCTAGCAGGTTTGCTGGAGCCCAAGTGGGCAGGGGAGACCCTGGCCACTTTTCTCTTCAATCTCCCAATACCCCAAGGCCCACCTCCATCCTGCTGATCCCCACCATGAATGGGCCTCCCTGAGTGTGAGAACCTATTTTCTCACCCCCAGCACCCCCTCAGGGGTGCTGGTTGCATCCCGTCTCCACTTTTCTTCCAACCTCCTTCCCTCCTACGTCCTTCCTGGTCATGTGGGGATTCCTCCTGTCCCCTTAGGTGTCCAAGGTCCCCCACTGATGCCAGTAGGTGTTCTGTGAGAAATGCTCCAATGCACTCATGTTGTACTCGTGAGGAGATGCAAACTACACGTCCTCCTACTCCACCATCTTGACTCTACCCCCTAGAAGTAATTTCTAGTTGTTTTTTTATATTTGATTTATCTCTTAAAGAGATTGTGTTTCAAGATCAGGATCTATGTTTTCTACCTAAAAAATAAGATCCCCCTTGGAAACTTAAACTGTTTTAGATATACAATAGATGCCAAATAGTGCTTTTTTTTTTAATAAAGAAAGGAAGAAAGGAAGGCAGGAAAGAAGGAAGAAAGGGAGGGAAGAAAGGAAGGAAACAGTCTAGAAAAGTGTTTCTATTTTATGTTTTTCAATTTATATGTTGATTGAAAACAGAGCTATGTATTGGAGTGTAATTAGACTCCAAACAGTGGGAATTGGATGTGTCCCTATACTAGTGATATAGAAAAAAGAAAAGTAAGAAATCAGTGACCTCATCAAAGATTGTTTAATGATCTCAGTTGCCCAATTGACAGGATGATTTACTTTTTATTCCTAATTTAAGGCAATTTATTGCGTTATTATATTTTAGAAAATGTTGTTCATTATTTGAGATAATAATATTTTTTTAAGTTAATATTTTTTGGTGAAGATTTTCTTTGTTTTTATTAAAATTAATTTCTTGGATAGATTAAATGATTTAAAAAGTTATTGACTGTCTTGCTATGGGGTTTTGTGGTGGTGAACAAGTTTATGATCAGGAGGTGAATAGTAGAAGCTTCCATCCTTGATGTTGCTGCTTAAACTATTTCTCCCTGTTGACCCTTGAACCTGCAGAGTTGAGATGAAATGTATTTATGAGCATGACTCCCTTGCCTCGTGCCCCAATTTTATAGGCTGCATGAAGTTACTCCATTCATCAAATTCAGCAAAACTTCCTAATCTAAGCTAGTCTAGGGAAATGTAGTGAATATCAGAGAATATTTATGTAATTAAATTTTCATTTTTTAAAAGTAGTAGTGTAACAATACCTCTTCAGAACACATTCATTGTGTTAAAGGCCCTTGAAGACTTAATTTGCTAAAATAATTAACCTATTAATCATTTGTATGTTATTGGGTGTGTTTTTCATAGACTCAGGGCAGCGTCAGGCTGGATGTAATTGTGGTCTTGAAGTCAGACCTTCTCATCTTACAGGTAAGGGGTTTGGGACCCAGAGAGGTCAATGAGAGCTCGCTGGTGGGAGATTTGGTCAAAGAACCAGGTCTTCTGACTCTTGATTGAGTGTTCTGTCTTCTATACCTCAAAATACACCTACTGTGTTCTGCTTATTAAACTCATTCACCTCACTCACCCATCATACCCACCACCTGCTTAGCAAATCTTTCTAATTAGAGACAGCATGGAATCTTCAGCCCACTGTGAGCATTATCCTGAATTCCAAATGTCTGAAGTCTAAGTTTGTGTTTTTACTGTAGTTCTTACTAAGCCAGTTTGATATTTAAGGTACTCTTTTGCTAGATAGAGAATGAATTAATCAAATACTGAACCAGCTCTGTAGAAATTTTTGCATTCTATAAAGACTTCCACATTAGTTTGTAATCTCTTCAGTTACATTGTTACATCACAGTAAACACCCATATTTAGGGTCAGGCCAGTTATGCAAATTAACTCTTCTGTGATCACCTATTCCCCAACAATTTCATTCATTCAATAAATTTTGAGATTTTTAATGTGCCACACCAAGGGCTTACAACTGGGGATGTGAGGTAACTTGTAAGAACTGATCACATGCCTCACTGTGCTTGATAGATAATTGGAAACTAAAACCACCAAAGTGAAAAATTACGATAGAGGAAGAACATGGAACCATGAGAACATATGGTAGGATGACCTAACATTTCTGGGAAGTGAGGCTGAAATTGATACCTGAAGGATCATTAGTAGTAGCCCAATGAAGAGACAGAGAAAGATCACTCTAAGTAGAGGGAGTAACATGTAGGAAAACTGGAGACAAGAGAGAGCTCAGCAAAGACAGTAATGGCTGGAACAGAGAATTGAGTGAATCAGGGCAGATGAGACTCAAGAGCTGGCAGAGGGCCTTGAAAGCCATGTGGAGTTCTGATTTTTTCCTAAGTCCCTGTATTAGAGTCTAATGACTTACTCATAAGACAATGAAAGATTCATACCTCTCTTATGGGCACTTGTCTTACTATATTATAGTCATTGGTTTATAGGTATGCCTCCATGGTAGTCTCTACACTCCTTGAGAGAAAGGCTATTTCTTTTTCAGCTTTGTGTACTTAATGTCCAGCGGCATGCCTGACACTGACCAAGTGTATAGTGAATCATTGAAGCCTGAATGAATGATACAGTTAGTAATAAATAATTATCACCACGCTCTCTGAACGCAGGCTTACTTTGTACATGTAGTTACGTTAGAGTTAAATGTTTTCTCTAGAATAGGGAGGATGAATTTCTGAGATTTCTAGAATGATCTTCATAGGATATAGACTTTTTTCCTATATCCCTAAGAGAAAAGTATAAGAAGTTAAAGTTGGCTCATAGGTCATTAGGAGAATGCCGACTGTGAGTACATGATGTCTTTCTTGTCTGTGCCCCACAACAGTTTAATTTGGGGTCTAGATAAAAAACAGTGGAAGTGCTTCTTGCTTAAAGCATTTGTTGACAAAAGCCCTGTAGCCTTTGGATCATTCTTTACAGTGAGAAGTTGACATTCTAAAGACTACATCCATAGGTGACCCCACTGTTGCAGCCCCTCTGGTGCTCACTAAGCATTATTCAAGGTGTCCAAATTCAGGCACACTGGCTTTGGGTCAGCCCTGAATCATCTGATGGTTATTTATGTAGATCTGTTGGGGTTTAGCATAAAATCACCATAATATTTAGTGACTTTGTAAAATTCCCCTTTTCTTATTTTTAATCAAGGTTGAAAGCCACAATCTTATTAAACAGTTATTTTTGACAGTGGTGAGTGCCATTGTGATTGGTTTTGGTAATTATTAAATGAGTATTTTACTGATTTCTGCCCCTTCTCTTCAGGATAGGCAGTAGCAGCCTTCTCTTCTGTATTTATTGCCATGGTAACTAAATCTAGGCTAACTGCTGCTTCAGAAATGTTCATTGGTCTGTGGGTTTCTTGGTGAGGCTCTTTGCTGATATTGTAATCCCTTATGATTTCTTTCCATTAACACTTTGTGTGTGTGTGTGTGTGTGTGCGCGTGCGTGTGTGTGTGTGTGTTTTTTTCACTTGAATCAGTAGTTACTTTGATCTGAATCCATTTCTAAAAGTACTATATGGATTAGTTCCAACCCGGGCAGACCCCTGAGGCCATGTTGCCTGTTTGTATGTATGTGCATATGTGACTGTTGAAGAAATAATAAAAGTGGAAACTGCTATGATTTCCTCCTGAGGTGTAAAATGTCAGGTTTGGGCATCTCTCCCCAGAAAGCCTGCTATTTTTCTTCTACAATTGGTCTTGATTGTGTGATGTGTGTTTGTGTGTGTGTGTGTGTGTGTGCATGCAGGAAGGTATATTTATGTCAGACTGTTTGTCTCCACTGATAATCCATGTGATTCAAGTTACATGAAGAATTACTTTCTTTGATTAGTTAGCATTACAGTTTTTTAAATCTCTTCTTGATAGAATGGGACAAACACACTATGAATTGGATTCTGCTACTATCTTTCACTTACATCTCATAAAATACTACAATGCAAATCATGCCTACAGTGTCCCAGCATTACCAAATTAGATGTTCCTTTGAGTGAGTAGGAACTGATATTTCAGGCTGAAACTGGGTCTCAGTGGAAACACATTTAAAAAAAAAAGAAAGTGATGCCATATCATCTATGAGCCTGTAGAAGCAATATGGTATAAAGAATTTCTAGTATGCTCCAGATTAAAGTCATGGTGCCTGTTTTACCCTGTCAACTGACAGGACTACTGCACATGGAGTCTACTGCCAGTGACCCTATGTTGACTGGCTGCAGCCATTTCTCCTGCCAATATTATGGAGATCAGAGGCCATATAAGGCTGTGTAATAATGACAGGTGCCTCATAAATATTGCAGGGAGAGAAGAATAGTCAAGACAAGAACTTAATGTTGAACTTGCTGTTCTTCCTCTTTGGTAGTTTGCACTTCTGAAAGGGCTGGGTGGATGTGTCCCTCTGGAGGATACCCTTCAATCTCCTTTGCTGCCTCCTTCAAGCTTCTGGCCTCTTTCTAGAGGGCTTTGTCCAAGTCTTAGGTCAGGAAGTGTTTTTATGTTTCTCTGTGGTTTCTCTCTCAAAAACAGGATCCACTCTTAGGGCTTCAACTCCCCTTCCTCTGCAGCTTTCACTTCCCTCCTAAGTTCTGGTTCCTCATAGCCCACTTCCTGTTCTCCATGGCCTCCTAGATATCCTATTTGCATCTTTCCTCACAAATCAAGTCAGTTTTCTGGCATTTTTAGTGTTGTTAAAGGAATAATCACCATTTCTCAGTCGGTTGGGCTTAAACCTTGGTCTCATTTCTGACTACAGTACTTTCTTTCCTTTCCTTTCCTCAAACTACTGTTCATACAATACTGATTTTACTTCCTTAATAATTCTTTTTTAAAAATTGAAATATAATTGACATACAATATTATGTTGTTTCAGGTACACTACATTGTGATTTGTATACGTTATGAAATGACCACTGTAAGTCTAGTTACCAACTGTCCCCATACAAATTTATTAAAATATTATTGACAACATTTCTTATGCTGTATATTACATTCCTCTGGCTTATTTATTTTATTACTGGAGGTTTATACTTCTTAATCCCCTTTACCTATTTCTCACATCCCATCCTTTGGCAACTGCCCTTTTGTTCTCTTTATCTATGAGTTCATTTTTATTGTTTTGTTTCTTTTGTTTTTTAAATTTTGCATATAAGACAGATTATACAGTATTTGTCTTTCTCTCTCTGACTTATTTCACTTAGCATAATATATTCTAGATTCATCCATGTTGTTGCAAATGGCAAGATTACATTTTTTTTTTTTATGGCTGAGAATGTTCCATTGTGTGTATCTGTGATTGTGTGTGTGTTCGTGTATGTATCTTTATCTATTCACCTACTGATGGACACTTAGGTTGCTTCCACACCTTGGCTATTGTTAATGCTGCAATGAATGTAGGTGGGCATATATCATATCTTATTGAATTAGTGTTTTCGTTTTCTTTGGGTGAATACCCAGAAGTGAAATTGTTGGATCATATGGCAACTCTATTTTTAATTTTTTGAGGAACTTCCATACTGTTTTCCATAGTGGCTGCACCAATTTATATTCCCACTAATAGTGCATGAAGGCTCCCTTTTCTCCACATCCTTGCCAACATTTGTTATTTCTTATATTTTTGATAATACCCATTCTGACAAGTGTGAGATACTATCTCATTGTGGTTTTGATTTCGATTTCCATGACGATTAGTGATGTTGAGCACCTTTTTATATCTACTGGCCATTTCTCTGTCTTTGGGAAAATGTCTGTTCAGGTCCTATGCCCATTTTTTAATTGGGTTGCTTGTCTTTTTGCTAATGAGTTGCATCATTTCTTTTTATAGTTTGGATATTAACCCCTTATTGGATATATTAGTTGCAAATATTTTGTAGGCTACCTTTTCATTTTGTTGATATTTTCCTTTGCTGTGCAAAAGCTTTTTAGGTTTATTAGGTCCAGTAAAACAATTTTACTTTTGTTTCCCTTTCCTGAGGAGATATATCCAAAAAATATTGCTAAGACCAACATCAAAGAGGTTAATGCCTATATTTTCTTCTAGAAGTTGTATGGTTTCTGGTTTTGCACTTAAGTCTTTAATCCATTTTGTGTTTATTGTATATGATATGAGAAAGTAGTCCAGTTTGATTCTTTTGCACATAGCTGTCCAGTATTCCCAACACAATTTATTGAAGGGATATCTTTCCAAATTGTATATCTTGCCTCCTTTGTTGTAAACTAATTCACCAGGCAAGTGTGGGTTTATTTCCGGGATCTCTATTCTGTTCCATTGATCTATGTGTTTGTTTGTTTGTTTTCTGTCTTTATGCCAGTGCCACACTGTTTTGATTACTGTAGCTTTGCAGTTTAGTCTGAAGTCAGGGAGCATGATACCTCTAGTTTTGTTCTTCTTTCTCAAGATTGCTTTGGTAAGATTGATTGTTTTGTGTATATCTATTAATTCTACCTGGTCTAATGTGTCATATAAGGCTAGTGTTTCCTTATTGATTTTCTGTCTGGATGATCTGTCTATTGATATAAGTGGGGTTTTAAAGGCCCCTACTATTATTGTATTACTGTCAACTTCTCCCTTTATGTCTGTTAATATTTGCTTTATATATTTAGGTGCTCCTATATTGGATGCCTATATGTTAGCAAATGTAATATTCTCTTCTTGTTTTGATCCACTTATCATTATATAATGCTCTACTTTGTCTTTTGTTATAGAATTTAAGTCTATTTTATATGATATCAGTATTGTTACCCTTGTTTTCTTATCATTTCCATTTGCATGAAATATCTTTTTCCATCCCCTAACTTTCAGTCTGTGTGGATCTTTAGCTCTGAAGTGAGTCTCTTAAGCAGCACATGGACTTTTTTTTTTTTAATCCAATCAGCCACCTTATGTCTTTTGATTGGAACATTTAATCCATTGAGATTTATTAAGAAGTATGTACTTATTGCCTTTTTATTACTTGTTTTCTGGTTGTTTTTGTAGTTCTTCTCTATTCTTTTCTTCTTTTAGTGTCTTCTCTTGTGGTTTGATGATTTTCCTTAGTTGTATGCTTGTATTCCTTTCTCTCGTTTTGCACATGTATTGTAGGTTTTTGATTTGTGGTTACCACGGGGTTCATATATAACAACATATATACATATGTGTATATATGTATGTATATATCATATATAATCTTTTTAACCTTATGATCTCTTAAGTTTGAATACATTCTAATCACACTACATTTTTACTCATCTCCCTCAGATTTAATGTTTTTGACCTCACATTTACATCTTTTTGTTTTGTGTATCCCTTAACTACTCATTGTGGATGTAGATGATTTTACAACTTTTGTCTTTTAACCTTCCTACTCGTTTCATAAGTGGTTAATCTTCTACTGTACGTTTGCTTTTACCAGTGAGATTTTCCCCCACATAATTTTTATATTTCTAGCTGTAGCCTTTTATTTTCACTTAGTGAAGACCTTTTATCATTTCTTGTAAAGCTGGTTTAGTGGTTCTGAACTCTTTAATTTTGGTTTGTCTGTAAAACTCTTTATTGCTCCTTTAAATTTGAATGATGGCTTTACTGAGTAGAGTATTTTTGGTTGTAGGTTTGTCCTTTCATCACTTTAAATATATTGTGCCACTCCCTTCTGGTCTGCAGTTTCTGCCGAAAAGTTAGCTGATGATCTTAAAGGTGTTCCCTGGTACATAATTGGTTGCTTTTCTCTTGCTTCTTTTAGGATTCTCTTTTTATCTTTAATTTTTGTCATTTTAATTATAATTTGTCTGAGTTTGGACCTCTTTGTGTTCATCTTGTTTGTTTGGGACTCTCTTTCCTTCCTGGACCTAGATATCTGTTCTCTTCCCTAGGTTAGGGAAGTTTTAAGCTATTATTTATTCAAGTAAGTTCTCTGCCCCTTTCTTTCTTCTCCTTCTGGGATCCCTATAGTGTAAATATTAGCATGCTTGATGTTGTCCCAGAGGTCTCTTAAACTACCCTATCTTTTTAAAATTCTTTTTTCTTTTTCCATTCAGTTTGGGTGATTTCCAATACTCTGTCTTCAAACTTACTGATCCATTTCTCTGCATCATCTAATCTAGTTCTAATTCTTTCTAGTGTATTTTTTTCAGTTATTGTATTCTTTAGCTCTGTTTGATTCTTCTTTAGTTTTCTAACTCTTTAAAATTCTTACTATGTTCATCCATTCTTCTCCTGAGTTTAGTGAGCATCTTTATGACCATTACCTTGAACTCTTTATTGATTAGACTGCTTATCTCTGCTTCATTTAGGTTTTTTTTCCCTGAGGTTGTCTTGATTCTTCATTTAAAACATATTCCTCTGTCTCCTCATTTTTCCCAATTCTCTGTGTTTATTTCTATGTGTTAGGTATGTTGTTGCATTTCCTGATCTTAGAGAAATGGGCTTATGGAGGAGATACCCTCTGGGACCCAGCAGCATGTGCTCCTTTGGTCACCAGAGCTATGTTCTTTAGGGATGCCCTCTATGTGGGTTGCATGGGTCCTTCTATTGTGGTGGGGCTGACTACTGTGGGTGCACTAGTAGGTGCAGCTGGCCCCTGGCCTAGTTGACTGCAGGGCTATGCCTTTTGCAGTGGCTGTGGGACTGCTGAAGGGTGGGGTAGGCCTCCTAAATGGCTATCTGCACCTCCCAGGGGACCTCCAGGCTGGTGCTGACATTGCAGAGCAGGACCTGGTCACTGCAATGCTGTCTGCATGGCCCAGGGGGGCTTCGGGATAGAGCCAGCCTGCTAGAGGGTGAGGGCTCATCCCCAGTGCTAATAGGCTACAGGGATGACTCCAAAATAGTGCTTGAAAATGCCAGTGATGTCAAGGTAGAATGTGCTCTTCCAAATGGCTCCAGAATCTCCATTCCCAGAAGAAATACCAGTTGGGAGGCTCTTCAAGATCAGCAAGTGGGTCTGACCCAGGCTTCTTTTGAGCCTTTGTGCTGAGACTCAGAGCTTGTGAGCTTTTGTGTGTGCCCTTTAAGAGTGGAGTCTGTTTCCTATAGCCCTCTGGCTCTCCTCTATGTAAGCCCTGCTAGCCTTCAAAACTGGATATCTGGGGCTCACTTTCCTGACGCAGGACTCCCAGGCTTGGGAGCCTGATGTGGAGCTTGTACACCTTTTTCCTTGGGAAGAACTTCTACAATTATGATATTCCTTCTATTTGTGGGTTGCACAGATGGGGATATGGGTCCTGACTATACTACATCTCTCCCCCTCCTACCCTTCTCATGGTTCCTTCTTTGTATCTTTAGTTGTGGAAAATGTTTTCTGCTAGTCTTCAGATTTTTCTCATAAATAGTTGTTCTGTAAGTAGTTGTAATTTTGGTATGTCTGTGGGAAGGGGTGAGGCACGTCTTGCTCCTCTGACAATTTGTGGACTTCTGCTTTCCTTAATAATTCTTACATTCCATCCCCAATTGTATGACTATAGTGTAGACCCTCAGTATCTCTCATTCAACATTTGCCCTAGTTTAACACCTAAACTTCCTAGCCACTACCAGCTTCTTGTTTTCCCACCCCATTCTGCCAATTGTCAAATTATTTGTCTTAAAGCCTATCTCTGATTAAACCACTTCTTTACTCAAGAATATTCAATGGCTCCCCATTGTTTCTTAGACAACTATCCACAGTGTATGATTTTAAGATTCATTACATCTTCCAGAAATTCCCTAGTACTAAGTTCTTCAAGGTTTTTACTGAACTGTAAGACTTTTTCATATCCACATATATTTCTGTGTCAAACTAAGAGTTTTTAACTTGTTTGAATGTTGTCTTGTCTCTCTCATTCACTAGACCATTAGTTCCAGAGCAGGCACCACATCTGTTTTTGATCATGATTGTATCATCTTGCCTAGTATATCACTTGTCACATAGCACAGTAGGTAAATTTTGAATGAATAAATGTATTTTGTGATTTGCTTCCACAGAACTTGGTGAATGTGCTTCTCATGTTTGGAGTATCTTATATGTACAACTCTGACTATTGTAATACCTTCTATGCTTCAATACCCATTCAAATATTACCCCATCTATTGATTGTTTCCTAATCTCTTTTCCTTCTCACCTTGCCTGTGTTCCCTTTCTTCGCTTCCCCAGCTGAGTGTGTTCTTTTCCTACTCCTTCTGGCTTCTTTGAATCTCCCTATGTCACTTAATATATAATGGCATCATACTTTGGATATTTGCAACATTATTAGTCTTAAGTCCAACTAGCAATGGATGTTTTATCTCTCCAGATATTATTATGCTGACTCTTTTTGGCCCTATTTTTCTCAATGATATGGACAAATGTATAACAAGCAAGCTTATTACATTTGTAGATGACGTGAAGCTGGGAGAGGAGCCAATGCTTTGATATTCAAGAAAGCCTTGAGAGGCAGAAAAAGTAGACCAAATCTAACAAGAATTAAAGAAAAATGTGATTTATTCACAAAGGCTTTATTTAAAACCAGATGTACAAGTGTAGGGTGGGAAGTATGCAGATTAGTGAAAACTTAGAGTCTTCTTTAAGAATTGGTTTAGTATGGAAAGGGTGATGTAGCTTCCAAAATGCTGAAGCAGTCTTGATCTTGGATCGTGGATATATTGACAGAAATAGACTCCAACATGAAGCAAATGATAATTCTTATCTTAGGCTGAACTGTCCACATTTTAAGAGATATAGAAACACTGGGACATGTTAAGTGGAGAGGGACAAGGATTTTTAAGGATTTGGAAACCAATCAATCATGGTCAATATAAGAAACTAGAGATATTTAACACAGAATGGGGTCATGATAGCTGCTTCTGAGATAATGGATCTTGTTTACTAAAGAAAGATAAGAAGCTACAGGAGGTCTTCAATGAATCAGAAAAGGAGAGGACATTCTGTTGAACAGAGCTTTTCTAAGTAGAAATGACTCCCTCTGGAAAGTGATTTTCTTGTCCCTGGAAATGTCCAAGCTAAAGCTGGGTCATAACAGTAAATCATTTCTAAAGTCTTTTGTACCCTTAAAAGTTGCAAGATTCTAGATTTTCTTACATTTTCTTGTTTATTATGAAAATGAGGGGCAATTCTTTCCATATTCATTTATGCAAACATAAATCAGAGACGTTAAGTGTCCTCAGTACTGCAATATGCCAGGTACTGGTGATACAATGTTGAACAAATAGTTTTAGCAGATGGAGGAAATTGATATAAATTAATTATTATAATACAGTTTGATGAGAGCTATAGTAGAAGTACTTATGAGATGCCATGGGAATATAATAGAAGGACATATATGTTTTCTTGGATGACCGAGGGAAGGATTCAAAGTGGAGTGACATTTGGCAGGCCCTTGAATGAATTGGAGCATGATAGGAGCATAGATGGTATTTAAGTTCTGGACCAATATGTGGGTTATTCTCAGTAGATTCAGATGAATTTACACAGGGGAGACTAAATTAATTCTCTTTACTAGCCCATAGATTATTTTATAAATTACCAATTAATTCCTCTTATAAAAGAAATACATGTTTATTTTAGGAAATTCAGTAAATCAGAAATGTACAGGAGGGGGACCTTCAAGGTGGCAGAGGAGTAAGACATGAGATCACCTTCACCCCCACAAATACATCAAAAATAAATCTACATGTGGAACAACTCCTAAAGAACACCTACTGAATGCTGGCAAAAGGCCTCAGACTTCCCAAAAGGCAAGAAACTCCCCCATGTACCTGGGTGGGGCAAAAGAAAAAAGAAAAAACAGAGGCAAAAGAATAAGGAAGGGACCTGCACCTCTGGGAGGGAACTGTGAAGGAGGAAAGGTTTCCACACAATAGGAAGCCCCTTCACTGGTGGAGACAGGAGGTGGGCAGGGATGAAGCTTCAGAGCCATGGAGGAGAGTGCAGCAACAGGGGTGCAGAGAGCAAAGTGGAGAGATTCCCGCACAGAGGATCAGTGCTGACCAGCGCTCACCAGCCGGAGAGGTTTGTCTGCTCACCTTCTGGGGAGGGTGGATGATGGGAGCTGAGGCTTGGGATTCGGAGGTCAGATCCCAGGGAGAGGACTGGGGTTGGCTGTGTGAACACAGCCTGAAGGGAGCTAGTGCACCACAGCTACTGGGAGGGAGTCCGGGAAAAATTCTGGACCTGCTTAAGAGGCAAGAGACCATTGTTTTGGGGGTGCACAAGGAGAGAGGATTCCTTCCTTGTGTGCCCACAGAAGACAGAGCACTGCCTAAACAAACTCCAGATATGGGTGCATGCTGTGGCTACCAGCTTGGACCCCAGAGATGGGGATGAACCACTAATGCTGTTGTTGCAGCCACCAAGAATCCTGTGTACAAGCACAGGTCACTACACACCCACCCCCAGGAGCCTGCAGAGCCCACAAATGCCAGGGTTCCATGGTCCAGGTACAACTTCCCCGAGAGAGCACATGGCGTGCCTCAGGCACAGGCTTGCCCCGCATTCCAATTATAACTACCATAGCCCTTCCTCCCCACAGGCATGAGTGAGGAAAAGCCACCTAATCAGCTGCTGTTTTGACCTTGTACAGTCTGGGCAGGAACAGAAGCCTGAGGGCAACCTACATGCAGATGTAGGGTCAAAACCAAAGCAGAACCCCAGGAGCTGTGTGAACAAAGAAGAGAAAGGGAAATTTCTCTATGCAGCCTCAGTGGCAGTGGATTAAATCCCCACAATCAACTTGAGGTACCCTGAATCTGTGAAATGCCTGAACAGACAATGAATCAACCCAAAATTGAGGCAGTGGACTTTGTGAGCAAGTGTAGATTTGGGGTTTGCTGTCTGCGACTGACTTGTTTCTGATTTTTATGTTTATCTTACTATAGTTTTTAGCGTGTGTTATCATTGGTGGATTTGTTTATTGGTATGGTTACTCTTTTTTTTTCTTTTTTCAATTAATATTTATTTTATTATTTTAATACGTTTGTTTTTCTATTTTATTTATTTTATATTATTATTAAAAATTTTTTTTCTTTCTTTTTTTCTCCCCTTTCTTCAGAGCCATGTGGCTGACAGGATCTTGGTGCTCTGGCCTGGTGCAAGGCCTGAGCCTCTGAGGTGGGAGAGTCAAGTTCAGGATATTGGACCACAAGAGACCTCCTGGCCCCATCTAATATCAATCAGTGAGCTATCCCAGAAATCTCCATCTCAATACCAAAACTCAGCTTCACCCAACAGCCAGCAAGCTCAAGTGCTGGATGCCCCATGCCAAACAACTAGCAAGACAGGAATATAACCCCACCCATTAGAAGAGAGGCTGCCTAAAATCATAATAAGTACACAGACACCTCAAAACACACCACCAGATGTGGTCATGTCCACCAGAAAGACAAGATCCACCCTCATCCACCAGAACACAGGTACCAGTACCCTCCAGCAGGAAGCCTACACAAACCACTGAGCCAACCTTACCAACTAGGGGCAGACACCAAAAACAATGGGAACTATGAACCTGCAGCCTGTGAAAAGGAGACCTCCAAACACAGGAAGTTAAGCAAAATGAGAAGACAGAGATATTCAGCAGATGAAGGAGAAGGTAACAACCCACCAGACCAAAAAAATGAAGAGGAAATAGGCAGTCTACCTAAAAAAGAATTCATAGTAATGATAGCAAAGATGATCCAAAATCTTGGAAATAGAATGCAAAAAATACAAGAAACATTTAACAGGACATAGAAGAACTAAAGAGCAAACAAACAATGATGAACAACACAATAAATGAAATTAAAAATTCTCTAGAAGGAATCAATAGCAGAATAACTGAGGCAGAAGAACGGATAAGTAACCTGGAATATAAAATAGTGGAAATAACTCCCTCAGAGAAGAATAAAGAAAAAAGAATGAAAAGAATTGAGGACAGTCTAAGAGATCACTGGGACATCACTAAACACACCAACATTCGAATTATAGGAGTCCCAGAAGAAGAAGAGAAAAGAAAGGGACTGAGAAAATATTTGAAGAGATTATAGTTGAAAACTTCCCTAACATGGGAAAGGAAAGAGTCAATCAAGTCCAGGAGCACAGACAGTCCCATACAGTATAAATCCAAGGAGAAACATGACAAGACATATATTAATCAAACAATCAAAAATTAAATACAAAGAAAAAATATTAAAAGCAGCAAGGGAAAAGCAAAAATAACATACAAGGAAATCCCCATAAGGTTAACATGTGATCTTTCAGCAGAAACTGTGCAAGCCAGAAGGGAGTGGCAGGACATATTTAAAGTGATGAAAGGGAAAAACCTACAACCAAGATTACTCAACCCAGCAAGGAGATCATTCAGATTCAACAGAGAAATGAAAACCTTTATAGACAAGCAAAAGCTAAGAGAATTCAGCACCATCAAACCAGCTTTACAACAAATGCTAAAAGAACTTCACTAGGCAGGAAACACAAGACAAGGAAAAGGACTAAAATAACAAACCCAAAACAATTAAGAAAATGGTAATAAGAATATACATATCAATAATTACCTTAAATGTAAATGGATTAAGTACTCCAACCAAAAGACATAGACTGGATAAATGGATTAAAAAAAAAAAAGACCCCTATATATGCTGTTTACAAGACACACACTTCAGACCTAGGGATACGTACAGACTGAAAATGAGGGGATCAAAAAAGATATTCCATGCAAATGGATATCAAAAGAAAGCTGGAGTAGCAATTCTCATATAACACAAAATAGACCTTAAAGACTATTAAGAGAGACAAAGAAGGACACTACATAATTATCAAGGTATCAATCCAAGAAGAAAATAGAACAATGGTAAATATATATGCATCCAACATAGGAGCACTTCAATACCTAAGGCTAATTCTAACAGCCATAAAGTGAGAAATTGACAGTAACACAATAATAGTAGGGGACTTTAACACCCTGCTTTCACCAATGGACAGATCATCCAAAATGAAAGTAAGTAAAGAAACACAAAATTTAAATGACACATTAGACAAGATGGAATTAATTGATGTTCATAGGACTTTTCATCCAAAACAACAGAATAAACTTTCTTCTGAAGTGCTCATGGAACATTTCCTGGGAGAGATCATATCTTGGGTCACAAATCAAGTCTTGGTAAACTTAAGAAAATTGAAATCATATCAAGATCTTTTCTGACCACAATGCTATGAGTTTAGATATCAATTACAGGGAAAAAATGTAAAAAATACTAACACATGGAGGCTAAACAATACACTACGAAATAACCAAGAGATCACTAAAAGATAAAAGAGGAAATAAAAAAATACGTAGAAACAAATGACAATGAAAACACGATGGCCCAAAACCTATGGGATGCAGCAAAAGCAGTTCTAAGACAGAAATTTATAGCAGTACAATCCTACCTCAGGAAACAAGAAACATCTCAAATAAACAACCTAAACTTACACCTAAAGCAATTAAAGAAACAAGAACAAAAGCAACCCAAAGGTTAGCAGAAGGAAAGAAATCACAAATATCAGATGAGAAGTAAATGAAAAAGAAATGAAGGACACAATAGCAAAGATCAATAAAACTAAAAGCTGGTTCTTTGAGAACATAAACAAAATTGATAAACCATTAGCTAGATTCATCAAGAAAAATACGGGGAGGACTCAAATCAACAGAATTAGAAAAGAAAAAGGAGAAGTTACAACTGACCCTGCAGAAATACAAATAAACATGAGGAAATACTACAAACAACTATAAGACAACTTGGAAGAAATGGACAAATTCTTAGAAAAGCATAACCTTCTGAGAATGAACTAGGATGAAATAGAAAATATAAACCGACCAATCACAAGCACTGAAATTGAAACTGTGATTAAAAATCTTACAACAAAAATAAGCCCAGGACCAGCTGACTTCACAGGAGAATTCTATCAAACATTTAGAGAAGAACTAACACTCATCCTTCTCAAACTCTTCCAAAATATAACAGAGGGAGGAACACACCAAAACTCATTCTATAAGGTGACTATCACCCTATAACAAAACAGACAAAGATGTCACATTAAAAGAAAGCTACATGCCATTATCACTGATGAACATAAATGCAAAAATCCTTAACAAAGTACTAGCAAACAGAATCTAACAGCTCATTAAAAGGATCATACCCCATGATCAAGTGGGGTTTATCCCAGGAATGCAAGGATTCTTCAGTATACACAAATCAATCAATATGATTCAACATATTAACAAACTTAATGATAAAAACCATATGATAATCTCAATTGATGCAGAAAAATATTTCAACAAAATTCAACACCCATTTATGATAAAATCTCTCCAGAATGTAGACATAGGGGTAACTTACCTCAACATAATAAAGGCCATATATCACAAACCCACAGCCAACATCATTCTCAATGTTGAAAAATTGAAACCGTTTCTTCTAAAATCAGGAACAAGACAAGGATGGCCACTCTCACCACTATTATTCAACATAGTTTTGGTAGTTTTAGCCACTGCAATCAGAGAAGAAAAAGAAATAAAAGGAATCCTAATCAGAAAAGAAGAAGTAAAGCTGTCACTGCAGATGACATGATACTGTACATAGAGAATCCTAAAGATGCTACCAGAAGACTACTAGAGCTAATCAATGAATTTGGTAAAGTAGCAGGATACAAAATTAATGCATAGAAATCTCTTGCATTCCTATACACTAATGATGAAAAATCTTAAAGAGAAATTAAGGAAACACTCCCATTTACCATTGCAACACAAAGAATAAAGTACCTGAGAATAAGCTTACCTAAGGAGACAAAAGACCTGTATGCAGAAAACTATAAGACACTGATGAAAGAAATTAAAAACAATACAAACAGATGGAGAGATATACCATATTCTTGGATTGGAAGAGTCAACATTGTGAAAATGAATATACTCCCCAAAGCAATCTACAGATTCAATGCAATCCCTATTAAATTACCAATGACATTTTTCACAGAACTAGAATGAAAAAATTCACAATTTGTATGGAAAAACAAAAGACCCCGAATAGCCAAAGCAATCTTGAGAAGGAAAAATGGAGCTGGACAAAACAGTCTCCCTGATTTCAGACTATATGACAAAGGTACAGTAATCAAGAGATTATGGTACTGGCACAAAAACAGAAATATAGATCAATGGAAGAGGATAGAAAACCCTAAGATAAACCCCCACACATATCATCATCTTATCTTTGATAAAGGAGGCAAGAATATACAATGGAGATAAGACAGCCTGTTCAATAAGTGGTGCTGTAAAACTGGACAACTACATGTAAAAGAATGAAATTAGAACATATCCTATTGGGATTGGCATACATACACTAATATGTCTAAAATGATAACTAATAAGAACCTGCTGTATAAAAAAATAAATAAAATAAAATTCAAAAAAAAAAAAAAAGAACACATCCTAACAACTACACAAAAATTAACTCAAAATGGATTAAAGACCTAAATGTAAGGCTAGACACTGTAAAACTCTTAGAGGAAAACATGTGCAGAACACTCTATGACATAAATCACAGCAAGATCCTTTTTGACCCAACTCCTAGAGAAATGGAAATAAAAACAGAAATAAACAAATGGGACCTAATGAAATGTAAATCCTTTGCACAGCAAAAGAAACCATAAACAAGACAATAAGGCAACCCTTGGAATGGGAGAAAATATTTGCAAATGAAACAACTGACAAAGGATTAATCTCCAACTATACAAGCAGCTCAAGCAACTCAATTCAAAAAACCAAACAACCCAATTCAAAAATAGGCAAAAGACCTAAATAGACATTTCTCCAAAGAAGATATACAGATTGCCAACAAACACATGAAAAGATGCTCAACATCACTAATCATTAGAGAAATGCAAATCAAAAATACAATGAGGTATCACCTCTCACCGGTCAAAAGGGCCATCATCAAAAAAACTACACAATAAAGGCTGGAGAGGGTTTGGAGAAAAGAGAACCCTCTTGCCCTATTGGTGGGAATGTAGATTGATATAGCCACTATGGAGAACAGTATGGAGTTTCCTTAAAAAGCTAAAAATAGAACTATCATACCTTCCAGCAATCACACTACTGGACTTATACTCTGAGAAAACCATAGTTCAAAACAAGTCATGTACCACAATGTTCATTGCAGCTCTATATACAATAGGCGGGAAATGGAAACAACCTAAGTGTCCGTTGACTGAATAATGGATAAAGAAGATGTGGCACATATATACAATGGAATATTACTCAGCCATAAAAATAAATGAAATTGAGTTATTTGTATTGAGGTGGAAGGACCGAGAGTCTGTCATACAGAGTGCTGTAAGTCAGAACGAGCGAAGCAAATACCGTATGCTAACACATATAAATGTAATTAAAAAAATGGTTCTGATGAACCTAGGCGCAGGACAGGAATAAAGACACAGACATAAAGACTGAAATTTAGGAAAAATTGGAGGGAGAAGAATAAACTGGGATGAAGTGGGAGAGTAGCATTGACATATACACTACCAAATGTAAAATAGATAACTATTGGGAAGCAGCTATATAGCACAGGGAGATCAGCTCAGTGTTTTGTGACCACCTAGAGAGACAGGATAGGGAGCGTGGGAGGGAGGCTCAAGATGGAGGGGATATGGGGATATATGTGTACATATAGCTGATTCACTTTGTTATACAGTGGAAATTAACACAACAGTGTAAAGTATTATACTCCAATAAAGTTGTTTAAGAAATTATATATATTAAAAAAGTGTAGACAAAAGAAAAGAATCTCTAATTCTGTCCCTGAGAGAGAACTTCTATTAATATTTTGGGGCAGTAGAAATTAAGGAGACTTGATGGGTGGAGTTGCAGTTTTTCGAGAGCGATGGGTAAGACCTTTCAGAGGCAATGTTAAATAAGCAGAAGCCTGCAGGATATGGACAAGTCAGGCCATTGAAAACTGGGGCTTGAACTTCCTAAATGGAGACAGTAGTAAGTGCAAAGGCAGGGAAGCAGAAAATTTGTTGCTTAAGGAATAGGAAGGGGATGAGTTTTTTTGGAATGTGTGACCAAGTGGAGAGTTCTAAGTGAGCTTGGTGAGGAAGGCAGGAGACCAATCATGCAGACCCCTGAAGGCCATGTGACCACGTTTGCACCTCCTTCCTTGTCCCCAGGGGACACCGAGAGGTTTTTCAAAGCAGGAGCAACACCATCTGGTGTATGTTTCTGGAAGATGACTCTGGCTGCCAGTGGAGAATGGACTGGGATGGAGTGCAGGGCTTGAGTGGAAGCAGAAACTAACGGCAAGGCTGACACAGTATTCTGGGAAGAGCTGACAGTGGCTAGAACTAGAGAAGTGGAGGAGGGAGAAACAGTTTGGACTTTAAAAAAACTGGATAGAACTAATAGAACTTTGTGATTCCATGTAGAGTGTGATGAAAAGTGAAATAAAGGATAGCTGACCATTTTATATCAGAAATACATTGTATCTGTTCATTATTTTCATATTTAGTACAGATACCATAAAGTAAAATCCATGTAGTTCTCATAGAGTGTGAAGTGAGTCATTCTTAACTGTTTGTTGTATTAAAAAATATTATCAACCAATCTCTCCAGATATTGTTATAAGCATATACTTGGCCTAGATGTGTCCTCACATTTGAAATCAATATTCTTTAGCTCAGGATGTTCAAATCTTCCTCAGAAGATTACTTTGTCAAAACTTTAAAAAATATATATTTTCTATTAAATGAGTAATTATTTGTTTTATTGTAAAAGTTAAGAAAATAAAGGTGGACAGAGAGAACACAAAAATGATCATTGGTAACCTTGCTACCTAGATATATACCTGGTAACATTTTGTGATAAAAACTTTTAGACAAGGACAGATTTATGTGAAGATAATGAAACTTGCATTATGTCCCTTTTCCATGCTTGATAGGAGCCCAGGTAATTTTGTGTTCATCATTTTGTATTCTTTACCTAAAATGGTCCCTTCTTCACAAGGTATAAATTTTAGACTGTACAAAACCAAGGTCCAGCTTTATTTCCAGATTATTTATTTACAAGTAAATTTCATATTATGAAAAATAGGGTCATATTTCTATTAACTTTTATCTGCTAAAATATTATCAATATCTTTCCATACTGTTGAATAGTTTACAATCATATTTTTATGGGGTGTTTTCTTTTGCCGTATGTCTGTACCATAATGTGTTTAATTAAATGACCATATTTGAGACATTAAGATTGAGGAAAGCATGTTTTCTACTTGTGTTTGATACTCATTAAATTCATGCTGTGGATCTGTTACAAGAAGGGACATATTATTGCTTCAAAAAGAATGAAATACCTAGTAACAAACCTAACTAAGGAGGCAAAAGACCTGTACTCTGAAAACTATAAGACCCCCATGAAAGAAATTGAAGATGACACAAACAGATGAAAAGATATACTGTGTTCTTGGATTGGAAGAATCAACCTTGTTAAAATGACCATACTACCCAGGCAATCTACAGATTCAACGAAATCCCTATCATAATACCAGTGGCATTTTTCACAAAATTAGAACAAAAAATTTAAAAATCTGCATAGAAACTCAAAAGACCCTGAATAGCCAAAACAATCTTGAGAAAGAAGAATGGAGCTGGAGGAATCATGCTCCCTGACTTCAGACTATACCACAAAGCTGTAAAAACAGTATGGTACTGGCACAAAAACAGACACATAGATCAAAGGAGCAGTATAGAAAACCCAAAAATAAACCCACACGTTTATGGTCAGGAATATACAATGGAGAAAAGAGAGTCTCTTCAATAGTGGTGCTGGGAAAAATGGACAGTTACATGTAAAAGAATGAAATTAGAACATTCTTTAACAACACATGCAAAAATAAACTCAAAATGGATTAAAGACCTAAATGTAAGACTGGATACTGCAAAACTCCTAGAGGAAAACATAGGCAGAACACTCATTGATGTAAATTGCAGCAATATTTTTTTTGGATCCGTCCTAGAGTAATGGAAATAAAAACAAAAATAAACAAATAGGACCTAATGAAACTTAAAAGCTTTTGCACAGAAAAGGAAACCATAATCAAGACGAAAATACAACCTATGGAATGGTAGAAAATATTTGCAAATGATGTAACAAACAAGGGGATTAATTTCCTAAATATAAAAATAGCTCATGCAGCTCGATATCAAAAAAACAAACAACCCAATAAAAAAAAAATGGGCAGAAAACCTAAATAGACATTTATCCAAAGAAGACATATAGATGGCCAAAAGGCACATGAAAAGATGCTCAATATAGATAATTATTAGAGGAATGCAAATCAAAACTACAATGAGGCAACACTTCACACTGGTCAGAATGGCCATCATTAAAAAGTCTGCAAATAATAAATGCCAGAGAGGGTGTGGAGAAAAGGAAACCCTCTTAATACTGTTGGTGGGAATGTAAATTAGTGTAGCCACTATAGAGAACAGAATGAAGGTTCCTTCAAAAACTAAAAGTAGAGTTACCACGTGATCCAGCACTCCCACTCCTGGACATATAACCAGAGAAACTGTAACTCGAAAAGATATATGCACCCCAGTTCATAGTTCATAGCAGCACTATATACAATAGCCAAGACCTGAAAACAACCTAAATGTCCATTGCCAGATGAATGGATAAAGAAGATGTGGTACATATATACAGTGGAATGTTACTCAGATGAATGGATAAAGGAGACGTGGAATATATGTATAAATATATATACACAATGGAGTAAAAAAGAATGAAATAATGCCATTTGCTGCAACATGGGTGGACCTAAAGATTATCATATTAAGTGAAGTAAGCCTGACAGAGAAAGACAAATATCATATGATATCACTTACATTATAGAATCAAAAAAATGATCCTGATGAACTTATTTACAAAGCAGAAATAGGCTCACGTACATAGAAAAAAACTTATGGTTACCAAAGGGGAAAGTGGGGGGAGGGATAAATTAGGAGTTTGGGATTAACAGATACACACTATAATATACAAAATAGATTAAAAAAAAGAACCTAATGTATAGAACAGGGGACTATATTCAATATCTTATAAAAACCTATAATGGAAAAGAATCTGAAAAATGCTATAAATATAACTATATATAACTGTATATTATATATAACTATATATATATAAAATCACTTTTCTGTACACCTGAAATTAATACAGCATTATAAATCAACTATACTTCAATTAAAAAAAATAAAATTTAAATTTAAAAAAAGGGGAGAGATTACCTGGCATGCTGTGGTCAGTGGTTCTGGAGTATTGCTGGCTACACGGCTATTTCTAGGAATAGAGGTAAAATAACAGGTGAATCATTTGTTTCTTCAATACTTCTCTTACTGTTGCAGCAGTACTATGAATTTGGATGAAGTTCAGATTGACTCTTATTTTGGTTAGAATCAATTAGATTTTCCATAATACATGAAATAATTAAATTAAAAATTATACTTGGTAAAGTCTATTTAAAACGTTTTCAATTAACACCATGCTCATTAGAATTATTAGATTCTTAAATTATTAAATATATTTAAAATATGATATCTGACTATTTCAAAAAGATAAAAATAGGTTGGGTGGATGAGCTTTGCACACAGTATTTGCAGCCTGCTTATTAGTTATTCACTTATATCAGCATGAACTCTTCTTTTTCTTTTTTTTCAACATCTTTATTGGAGTATAATTGCTTTAAATGGTGTGTTGGTTTCTGCTGTATAACAAAGTGAATCAGCTATACGTATACATACAATCTCATATCTCCTCCCTCTTCCATCTCCCTCCCTCCCTCTCTATCTCAACCCTCTAGGTGGACACAAAACACCGAACTAATCTCCCTGTGCTATGTGGCCGTTTCCCACTAGCTATCTATTTTACATTTGGAAGTGTATATATGTCAATGCCACAATCTCACTTCGTCCCAGCTTAACATTCCCCCTCCCCATTACCTCAAGTCCATTCTCAATATCTGCGTCTTTATTCCTGTCCTGGCCCTGGGTTCTTCAGAACCTTTTTTTTTTTTTTTTTTAAGATTCCATATATATGTGTTAGCATACGGTATTTGTTTTTCCCTTTCTGATTTACTTCACTTGTATGACAGACTCTAAGTCCATCCACCTCACTACAAAAAACAATTTCGTTTCTTTTTATGACTGAGCAATATTCAATTGTGTATATGTGCCACATCTTCTTTATCCATTCATCTGTCGATGGACACTTAGGTTGCTTCCATGTTGTGGCGTTTGTAAATAGAGCTGCAATGAACATTGTGGTACATGACTCTTTTTGAATTCTGGATGTCTCAGGGTATATGTCCAGTAGTGGGATTGCTGGGTTGTATGGTAGTACTATTTTTAGTTTTTTAAGGAACCTCCATATAGTTCTCCATAGTAGCTGTATCAATCTACATTCCCAGCAACAGTGCAAGAGTGTTCCCTTTTCTCCACACCCTCTCCAGCATTTATGGTTTGAAGATTTTTTGATGATGGCCATTCTGACCAGTGTGAGTTTTGTAGTTTTGATTTGCATTTCTCTAATGATTAGTGATGTTGAGCATCCTTTCATGTGTTTTTTGGCAATCTGTATATCTTCTTTGGAGAAATGTCTATTTAGATCTTCTGCACATTTATGAATTGGGTTGTTTGTTTTTTGTTATTGAGCTGCATAAGCTGCTTGTATATTTTGGAGATTAATCCTTTGGTAGTTGCATTGTTTGCAAATATTTCTTCCCCTCTGAGGGTTGTCTTTCCTTCTTCTTTATGGTTTCCTTTGCTGTGCAAAAACTCTTAAGTTTCATTAGATCTCATTTGTTTATTTTTTTAATTTCCATTTCTCTAGGAGGTGGGTCTAAAAGGATATTGCTGTGATTTATGTCATAGAGTGTTCTACCTATGTTTTCCTCTAAGAGTTTTATAATGTCTGGCCTTATATTTAGGTCTTAATTCATTTTGAGTTTATTTTTGTATACGGTTTTAAGGAATATTCTAATTTCATTCTTTTACATGTAGCTATCCAGTTTTCCCGGCACCAGTTATTGAAGAGGCTGTCTTTTCTCCATTGTCCATTCTTGCCTCCTTTTTCAAAGATAAGGTGACCATATGTGTGTGGGTTTATCTCTGGGCTTTCTATCCTGATCCATTGATTTTTATTACTATTTTTGTGCCAGTACCATACTGTCTTGATTACTGTAGCTTTGTAGAATAATCTAAAGTCAGGGAGCCTAATTCCTGCAACTCCATTGTTCTTTCTCAAGATGGCTTTGGCTGTTCAGGGTGTTTTGTGTTTCCATACAAATTGTGAAATTTTTTGTTCTAGTTCAGTGAAAAATGCCATTGGTAGTTTGAAAAGTATTGCCTTGAATATGTACATTGCTTTGGAGAGTATAATCATTTTCACAATATTGATTTTTCCAATCCAAGAACATGGTATATCTCTCCATCTGTTTGTATCATCTTTAGTTTCTTTCATCAGTGTCTTATAGTTTTCTGCATACAGTTGTTTTGTCTCCTTAGGTTTATTTCTAGGTATTTTATTCTTTGTGTTGCAATGGTAAATGGGTGTTTGCTTAATTTCTCTTTTAGACTTTTCATCATTAGTGTATAGGAATGCAAGAGATTTCTGTGCATTAATGTATCCAACTACTTTACCAAATTCATTGATTAGCTCTAGTTTTTCTGGTAGCATCTTTAGGATTCTCTATGTATCGTATCATGTCATCTGCAAACAGTGATAGTTTTACTTCTTTTCTGATTTGGATTACCTTTATTTCTTTTTCTTCTGATTGCTGTGGCTAAAACTTCAAAAATATATTTAATAATAGTGGTGAGAGTGGGCAACTTTGTCTTTTTCCTGATTTTAGAGGAAATGTTTTCAGTTTTTCACCATTGAGAATGATGTTTTCTGTGGGTTTGTCACATATGGCCTTTATTACATTGAAGTAAGTTCCCCCTTTGCGTACTTTCTGGAGAGATTTTATCATACATGGGTGTTGAATTTTGTCTAAAGCTTTTTCTGCATCTTTTGAGATGATCATATGGTTTTTCTCCTTCAATTTGTTAATATGGTTTATCACATTGATTGATTTGCGTATATTGAAGAATCCTTCCATTCCTGGGATAAACTCAACTTGATCAGGATGTATGATCTTTGTAAAGTGCTGTTGGATTCTGTTTGCTAGTATTTTGTTGAGGATTTTTGCATCTATGTTCATCAGTGATATTGGCCTGTAGTTTTCTTTCTTTGTGACCTCGTTGTCTGGTTTTAGTATTAGGGTGATGGTGGTCTCGTAGAATGAGTTTGGGAGTGTTCCTCCCTTCTGCTATATTTTGGAAGGATTTGAGAAGGTAGGTGTTAGTTCTTCTCTAAATGTTTGATAGAATTCGCCTCTGGAACCCTCTGGTCCTGGGCTTTTATTCATTGTAAGATTTTTAATCACAGTTTCAATTTCAGTGCTTGTGATTGGTATGTTTATATTTTCTATTTCTTCCTGGTTCAGACTCAGAAGGTTGTGCTTTTCTAAGAATTTGTCCATTCTTCCAGCTTGTCCATTTTTATTGACATATAGTTGCTTGTAGTAATCTCTCATGATCCTTTGTATTCTGCAGAGTCAGTTGTTACTTCTCCTTTTTCATTTCTAATTTTATTGATTTGAGTCTTCCTTTTTTTCTTGATGAGTTTGGTCAATGGTTTATCAATTTTGTTTATCTTCTCAAAGAACCAGCTTTTAGTTTTATAGATCTTTGCTTTCATTTCCTTCATTTCTTTTTCATTTATTTCTAATCTGATCTTTAAGATTTCTTTCCATTTGCTAATGTTGTTGGTTTTTTTTTTTTTCTTCTTTCTCTAACTGCTTAAGGTGTAAGGTTAGGTTGTTTATTTGAGATGTGTCTTGTTTCTTAAGGTAGGATTGTATTGCTATAAACTTCCCTCTTAGAACTGCTTTTACTGCATCCCATAAGTTTTGGGTCATTGTGTTTTCAATGTCATTTGTTTCTAGGTATTTTTTAATTTCCTCTTTGATCTTTCAGTGATCTCTTGGTTATTTAGTAGTGTATTGTTTAGCTTCCATGTATTGGTATTTTTACTTTTTTTTTTTCCTCTAATTGATATCTAGTCTTTTAACGTTGTGGTCAGAAAAGATGCTTGAAATTATTTCATTTTTTTTAATTTATGAAGACTTGATTTGTGACCCAAGGTATGATCTATCCTGGAGAATGTTCCATGAGCACTTGAGAAGAAAGTGTATTCTGTTGTTTTGGGATGGAATGTCCGATAAACATCAGTTAAGTCCATCTTGTCTAATGTGTCATTTAAAGCTTGTGTTTTCTTATTTATTTTAATTTTGCATGATCTATCCATTGGTGAAAGTGGGGTGTTAAAGTCCCCTACTATGAATGTGTTACTGTTGATTTCCCCTTTTATGTCTGTTAGCATTTGCCTTATGTATTGAGGTGCTCCTATGTTGGGTGCATAAATATTTTCAATAGTTCTATCTTCTTGGATTGATTCCTTAATCATTATGCAATGTCCTTCATTTGCTCTTGTAATAGTATTTATTTTAAACTCTATTTTGTCTTATATGAGAATTGCTACTCCAGCTTTCTTTTGATATCCATTTGCATGGAATATCATTTTCCATCCTCTCACTTTGAGTCTGTACGTGTCAGTAGATCTGAAGTGGATCTCTTGTAGACAGCATATATAGGGGTCTTTTTTTGTATCCATTTATCCAGTCTATGTCTTTTGGTTGGAGTATTTAATCCATTTACATTTAAGGTAATTATTGATATGTATATTTTTATTACCATTTTGTTAATTGTGTTGGGTTTGTTATTTTAGGTCTTTTCCTTGTCTTATGTTTCCTGCCTAGTGAAGTTCCTTTAGCATTTGTTGTAAAGCTGGTTTGATGGTGCTGAATTCTCTTAGCTTTTGCTTGTCTATAAAGGTTTTCATTTCTCTGTTGAATCTGAATGACTTCCTTGTTGGGTAGAGTAATCTTGGTTGTAGGTTTTTTCCTTTTATCACTTTAATTATGTCCTGCCACTCCCTTCTGGCTTGCACAGTTTTTGCTGAAAGGTCAGTTGTTAACCTTATGGGGATTTCCTTGTATGTTTTTTTCCCTTGCTGCTTTCCATATTTTTTCTTTTTATTTAATTTTTGATAGTTGATTAATATGTGTCTTGGCATGTTTCTTCTTGGATTTATTCTGTGTGGGACTCTCTGCACTTCCTGGACTTGATTGACTCTTTCCTTTCCCATATTAGGGAAGTTTTCGACTATAATCTAATCAAAGATTTTTTTAGTCCCTTTCTTTTTCTCTTCTTCTGGCACGCTTATGATTCGAATGTTAGTGCATTTAATGTTGTCTCAGATGTCTCTGAGACTTTCCTCAACTCTTTCCATTCTTTTTTCTTTATTCTTCTCTGAGGTAGTTATTTCCACTCTTTTATCTTCCAGGTCACCTACCCATTTTTCTGCCTCAGTTATTCTGCTATTGATCCCTAGAGAGAATTTTTAATTTCATTCATTGTGTTGTTCATCATTGTTTGTTTGCTCTTTAGTTCTTCTAGGTCCTTGTTAAACGTTTCTTGTATATTCTCCATTCTATTTCCAAGATTTTAGATAATCTTTGCTATCATTACTCTGAATTCTTTCTGTGGTATACTATCTATTTCCTCTTCATTTGTTTTTTTCTGGTGGGCTTTTACCTTGCTCCTTCTCCTGCTGTGTATTTCTCTGTCTTCTGATTTTGCTTATCTTACTGTGTTTGGGTCTCCGTTTCACAGGCTGCAGGTTTGTAGTTCCCATTGTTTTTAGTGTCTGCCCCCAGTGGGTAAGGTTAGTTCAGTGGGTTGTGTAGGCTTCCTGGTGGAGGGGAATGGTTCCCTTGTTCTGGTGGATGAGGCTTTATCTTGTCTTTCTGGTGGGCAGGAATATGTCCAATGGTGTGTTTTGGCATGTTTTTGAACTTATTATGATTTTACTCATCCTCTCTGCTAATGGGTAAGGTTGTGTTCCTGTCTTGGTAGTTGTTTGGCATGGCGTGTCTAGCACTGGAGCTTGCTGGTCTTTGAGTGGAGCTGAGTCTTAGCATTGAGATGGAGATCTCTTGGAGGGTTCTTGCTGACTGATATTACATGGGGCCAGGAGGTCTTTGGTGGACCAATGTCCTGAATTCAGCTCTCTCACCTCAGAGGTTCAGGCCTGACAGCTGGCCAGAGCACCAAGACACTGTCAGCCACACGGCTGGAGAAGATGTGCTATGAGTTGGGTGTCAGCCACTGCCCTGTTGTAGCTCCTTCTCAGCTCTCTCCAAAAGTCTCCCATATACACTGGGTTTTTCCACCATTCCTCCAGACTTGCACATGTCAGTCTGGGATTTGTAGATGTCCTCTTGATACTCTTCTTTGAAATACCTTGCATTCATGGGGGTGAGAGATATGCTAATAGCATTGGTTCTCTTCATTTCAGAGACTGAGACCGTCTGAGCCTTCATGTGGCCAAGTCAGGAGAAGCTGACCAATGGTCCCAAAGTGATAACAATTCAGATTCCAAAAAGGCTTTCTGCAACACCTGAGCAGTAGTTCCAAGCAGCTTCTCTGCTCAGCTGCAGCACTCTGACCAGGGAACTTGGTGGGACTCTCAAACGAGTATTTCTGCTGACCCTAGAGCCAGAGTGGCCCACCCAGTCAAGGAGCTGAGGAGAGCATCTCCCAGCCCCATTTCACCAGAGGAGTGGCCACCTGGAAGCTCTAAACAGCATGAGCTCTTAATGAAAAAACCAATAGTCTAATTAAAAACAAACTATATGGAGATAATTTTGAGAATTGCAAGAACACCTAAAAGAAAATGTGATTTAATTCTCAAGATTACAATGCTGTACACTGAATTTTTAAGCTAACAATGGAAATATGTTACAAAGATGAAAAGATTTTGTTTTCAGATAATAACAGAAACAATCAGATATCATTTCATGAAATGACTTAATATTGATAAATGTTAAGGCAACAATTTGAATGTACAAATTCAAAACTATTGTTCATCAAAGGGTTTGCAGTATTTCCTGGTTTATGAGCTGTCTCCATGATGTACACTACTGTATTTTTACTACTGGTGTTGATGGTTTACTCTGCAGGGTAAGTGACCTCCAGTCAATATGGCAGACTGAACTGATGTGGGAAATGTAAAGAGCACATTCCCAACTCATGGAGTTGCTCCAGCGTAACTAAGTTAGAAAGCCAATAGTCCAGCTCAAAAGCAAAAAATAGAAATTCTGAGGAGCTAGAAACTAAGAGGAAACAAAGCCAGAGCCTGACTGTGGGTTAAATCTGAAAGGTCCACAGAGCTACTGAAACTTGATACAAGCTTAAAGGTTTATAGTTTCAAAAATGAGGGAAGAGCGTGGGTGGAAGTCGAGGCCAAGTATCCTGAGTCCCCTGCCTACCCTCAAAGCTGTGAAAGTCTTAATCAGGACCTAGAACAATTCTGTTCATTGGCCCAGGGACACAGCAACCATAGCAGGTACCTTGGTAATGATAGAAAAAGTCATCTGTGGGGCTTCCCTGGTGGCGCAGTGGTTGAGAGTCCGCCTGCCGATGCAGGGGACACGGGTTCGTGCCCCGGTCTGGGAAGATCCCACATGCCGCGGAGCGGCTGGGCCCGTGAGCCATGGCCACTGAGCCTGCGCATCCGGAGCCTGTGCCCCGCAACGGGAGAGGCCACAACAGTGAGAGGCCCGCGTACCGCATAAAAAAAAAAAAAAGAAAAAGGAAAACGTCATCTGTGAGGAAATGGAACAATGAACCTCTTCTGGAGGTGTGGAAGTTGAACCAAGAAATTTTTTTCAACAAATACTCATTTGTTGAGAATTTATGTTGTTAAGAACAGCTACATACTATTCTAAGTTCTTCACAGATATTAACTTATTTAATCCTTATAATGACTTTAGGAGAAAAATTAGTTTAGAGAAAAGAGGCAAACACAAAACTGTAGCATGAGGCCTCCTCCACAGCTGAGGTTGCATGGAACTACCACAGGAAATAACTCTTGCTAAAGATGAGCTAAGCTGAAAATTACAAAGCACATATGAAAACAACCATGACAGAAAATCAGCAGACACAATGAATGGGCGAATTCATTTTCATTATAGATAATGGAGTGCTATGTGGAAATAATCCATTTTCTATGTGACAGAAATTGAAATTTTGGTAGTTTAAGTGACCTACTTCACACAGGCACTAAATGGGGAGCCAAGATTAAAATCTAAGCCCCAGAGACCAAGCTCTTGATCACTAGCCTGTATTATGTTTTCTATAAAATTAAATTCCTTATAAATACAATATAAACTTGCCAAACTCTGAATCTATAGATATTCTAAATATAGATAATCACTGAGACATATTTCTGTCAATAGTAGCCATAGTTAAGTTAAAAGTACTAGTTAAAGAATATACATCTCAGCCCAGGCAAGTTCCTTTTCTCAATGTAAGGTATGCCTGTCATTAATTCCCTGATCAAGTTTTCTCTTCTTCTAGCTTCAAACTTAGCCTGATTTCCTCTCCCCATATTTGCGAGCCCTTAATGAACACCTTGGCCTTATCCGAGGAGAGGCATGTTTTTTTTTCCTTCAGTCTCTGGTAAGTAACACCCAAGCTTACTTCCAACAGTGGGTTTACTTTACTCTCTGTAAAGGAAAATTTTCCACTCTCAGTTCTCTCCCAAACTGAACTAAATCCCATGAAAGAAACATGGTGCCATGGTCTGAATTGGACTGTCTCAGATTTTCTCCAGTCAGGGTCAGTTTCCTTGATTACTCCAGGCAGGCACCAGTTTGCTCACTCCTCTCATTCATGTTTCTCCTTTGATACTGCCTATCTACATTCAGCAGACTTTTTCTCTCCAAACTTTCATTTGTGAAGGCCCTGTGCTGTCTCCTTGTATTGACTAGAATAGTTGATGGGACACAGTACTAGTCACATCTACAGCCATTGACCTCATGTCTCACTTTAATTACATCCTTCACCTTCTCACCATCCTGCACTGATACTAACTCTTTGGCTTAAGGACTTCTAATGAGGGTCACCTCTTAGTCTGTTGTTCTCATTGTCCTCATTCCATGGAGTCCAGCCCTCTGCTTCAGTTAGGCAGACATAGTTGCTCTGCCTTGCACCTGCTCCTCTTACAGTTAAGCCACTGTAAATATTGATCTGCTCCTAACCTGGAATTTTCTCCCTTACCTTTGTTGCTAAACCACTTTTTTTCTTTCTCTGGACAACCTTAATGTATGATTTACCCTAAAGGTCCCATTTGGCTCAAAAATGCTATGAATTCTCCCAAGAGCCTTCCAGACCAGCCACTGTAGGTTCTAGTAGATCCCTAACACTGCCCCAGCAAGGCCCTCTCACCTGACATATACAGAGGCCTATGTCAGCCACCACCAACAGCATGATAGAGTAGGTGTCCCTCCGAAGACCAATAGAATGGGCAGGCTTTTCTCTGAATACATCTTATCTTGGGGAGGAGGAGTGGAAGAGGAGAACACTTAAGAATGGAGCAAAATTCAGGAAGACTGAGTAATTACTCAAAAGAGAGCTACATTGGATTGTCAAAGATTTTTTTTCCCCCTGCAATTTCTGCCATCACTGGAATTGGGAACTTAAAGGCAAGGGGGGAATATTTAAGTAACACAAAGGATGTTATTTTGTCTGCCTATATGATGAGTTCGAATAATTTTGACCCATCTTCCACTGGTTGTTGGGAAGGGTCAGTGAGACAACGTGTAAAGTGCTTTGCTCAGCATGGGGTACTCAAAGTTCAATAAAAGTTGATTTATGGAGTCCTGACATTTTTAAGAGACTTTTTCTGCAGGTGAAAACTCAGAACATCTTGTGTGACAAGTAAAAGATTTTCTTGGAATGACCAGGGTCTCAAAAAGGGGCAAAAATAGAAAGGAGAATAATAGGAGTGATAGGCAACTTCCTTTTTCTCACCTCTTGCAGAAGCCTGGTAAATGAAATACATCAGTGGATGTGAATGGATGGTGAGTGGCCATTTAAAGCCACTCCAAGTCACCACTATTTCCTAGGTTTTATGGCCAGTCCCACAGCTCCTCCTCACCACCGTATGGTCTCAGTATGGGACTTTGATGGTGCTTGCTTTTTACTGCCAATTAGGAAGAGGACTGTCCCTTGATGGGTCATCCTTGTTCTATAAAATTCCCTGGAAGAGCCCTTTGAGTTCTGAAGGAATGGGGCTGTTCACAGTGATGCCAATGGAGATGCATAGCTTTTTATAGGATTTACTCTCAAAAACACTGTTCAATATGAAAGATAAAAGAAGATACTGTCTCATCATCTCACTTCACCATTCCTGGCTGTCCTGTGGGTTACAGGATCAGCATCTGAAGTTGTTGGTGACTTATTCTCAATGTAGATAAAGTCACAAAATAAAAGTTGTACAAAATTAATTAGGTCCGGGGTGGGGCAGAACCATTGGAGAGGAAGGTTGTGTTGGAAAACCATGTCTGTCACACGTGTCAGTGTTTCCTTCTAAGCTCTACGGAGACCGGAGCTCTGGGACTGATGCCTGACTGTAACATTCCTTTTAATCTACAGGACAGATAATTACGTGGCAGCTCTTCCCAAGGGAATGTAACTAAAATAGGCCTCAGAGGTAAAATTACATTACTTCCAGCTGAGGGTTTTTTCCTTAAAGGTTTAAATATATCTGAAATATATTTAAGTATATTTCTATTTTTTGAAATTTGGGTAAACTTGAGGTTATTCTGTCTTTGATTCTGTAATTTTGGGGTTTTAGCAATCTAGTGACCATATAATTCTAAATCCCAAATAAGAACGTTTGATAGGATATACTTTTTGGCTCAGGTAGTGGTCTGGGAGATGTCACAATATTAGAGCTTTTCTCTGAACTTAAACAAATATTTTTGGGAATAATAGATGTAATAGTTACAACCAGGACTTATCCAGAATTTTGGACATTGTTCCTGTTGTCTTTCATCTCTATGAACATCGATTTTCAAATTGGCATAGCTCTTTCTTACTTCTAAAATATAAATTTGAAGATCAACTGCAGTAATATTTGTAAGAACTTTCAAATAAATAACATAATGAACAAACTTAAAGTTCTATGACATAAAACTGTTACTTGGTACAAATAACTAGGAAGCTTAATAGGAAAGGGTGGCAAAGACTCTGTATGGAAAGGGAAGAGAAGCAGCATTATGGGAGATCTGAAAGTGCCATATACTTACGACCCATGATCTCGTTTGGTGATTTGCATTGATTACTTTTCTAAAGTTCAGCTAACATTAAACTAACATTACTATTTTAAATCCAACTTTATTATGATATCATCATTCACATATCTTTGGGCTTTGGTTTGTTAATATTTTATTTAGAATTTTTGTCAATCTGTGTGCATAATTTCTCAGGCATATGTTTTTCCCCTCCCTTTTCTTCCTTTTGTTGTTTGTCTTTCTCTCCTTCTTACCTTTCCTCCCTACTTCTCCCCTCCTTTCTTCATCCTTCCTTCCTCCTTCTCTCTTTTCTGCTTTCCTTCATCTTTATTTCTGAGCTCTGATTGATTCCAAAGCAACCTTCCCTGTAGTACTCTGGGGTGGGATTTGGAAGAAGATACTATGGATTTAATACTGGTTCATAATTACCCAGATGTTATAGCCATTTTGGGGCCTAAATTAAAGTGGGACAGTCTGATAATATTTCTCATCTCTGTTTGAGCCTGCTCTAGACTTCTGTCACCTTGGCCTCACTAGGTCACATCTGTAGCCCAGTTTCTAGGTATTTCCACATGTCTTCAGGATAAAGGAGTTTAGTTATCCTTAGGTACTCACTTTCCTTCTTGGGTTCCAGTTTTCTTCTCAACAAGGCCTGGAAGTCTCTAGAATCTGTCAGCAATTCCACACTTTTAAGATTATATATACATACATACTTATATATATATAATTTTTTTCAGCAGAAATGTTGGCATCAATAGCCTATTACCAGAAACAGAACATATTTACAATATGTTTTTAATGATTCAACTAACATTTTTGTTGTGTTACAGCAGGAGGTCTTCAGGAAAACTGTCCTTGGTATTGCCAAAAGAGAAGGTCTCCATTTTGTGGGGGAGTTGTCTATTGAACGAGGGGGATCTCTATTAAGTACAATATTTGCTGTAATTACTATCATAAAGAAGTATAAGTGACTTGGGAGCACTCTGGAGAGCTGGGTCTGGTTGTCAATTCACTCCTTAGTGCTTTTTTTCTCTATTTTTTGGCAAAACATATGGGAATCTTAAAGCTTCTTTCATGTACTGGGCCCTTAGGCCAACACTGGGTTGCACAGCTCTGGTTAACAGTAATATGTTTGAGGTCATTTTTGTACTACATATAATTTATCCCTAAAGTGTAACTCGTAAAAGGTATTAGAATGAAAATGAGCACAGTTAGACATGGTTTCAAGCGAATATTGAAAAAAAAAAAAAAAGGCAGCCAAGACGCCTTCTCAACAATGGGCTGATCCCGTCTTTTCATGGCCTTTGATGTGGCTTTGATTGTGCTCATCCATGGGGTTACAGGCAGTCTATTCTTGACTTATCTCCCTGGCACTTGGAACACTTTGATTCTGGCTTAACGTAGGGTTTTACATGTCTCTTTCTGCTCAGTGTTCACTATATTGCCATTTTATATTTATACATTCCTATGTCTATTATGTAACTGTAAATGTTTGCTTTGTTTTGTAGGATGATGCTCTTGGAAGAGAAAGTGAGCAATGGATACTATTCTCGATGAAGAAATAAATTCAAACCCACTAGTAATTATACAAAGAGACATGCAAAGTATTACACATACAAGGATGCTTCTTAGGTTTGTCTCTGAAGCCTCTGTTAATAGAACCTCTTGTTTTGACTATGCCTATTGACTGAAAGTTCTAAAAAAATTTTCAGCCTCTTGAGATTAAATTTGTTTTTGTTTCCACCCACTTAACTTACCAAGGACAAGAGAATGCTTTTTGTGTGGATCCACTTAAAATTTTTTTTTAACATCTTTATTGGAGTATAATTGCTTTATAATGGTGTATTAGTTTCTACTATATAACAAAGTGAATCAGCTATATGTATACATATATCTCCATATCTCTTCTCTCTTGTGTTTCTCTCCCACCCTCCCTATCCAACCCCTCTAGGTGGTCACAAAACACTGAGCTGATCTGCCTGTGCTTTGTGGCTGCGTCCCACTAGCTATCTATTTTACATTTAGTAGTGTATAAATGTAAACTCTCTCTTATTCCTACCATAACATTCCCCTTCCCCATATCCTCAAGTCCATCTTCTACATCTGCATCTTTATTCCTCTCCTTCCCCTAGGTTCTTCAGAAATGTTTTTTGTTTTTTTTTTTAGATTCCATATATATGTGTTAGCATATGGTATTTGTTTTTCCCTTTCTGACTTACTTCACTCTGTATGACAGACTCTAAGTCCATCCACCTCACTACAAAAAACTCAATTTCATTCCTTTTTATGGCTGAGTAATATTCAAATGTATATATGTGCCACATCTTCTTTATCTTTTCATCTGTCGATGGACACTTAGGTTGCTTCCATGTCCTAGCTATTGTAAATAGGGCTGCAATGAATATTGTGGTACATGAATCTTTTTGAATTATGTTTTTCTCAGGGTATATGCCCAGTAGTGGGATTTCTGTGTCATATGGTGGTTCTATTTTTAGTTTTTTAAGGAACCTCCATAATGTTCTCCACAGTGGCTGTATCAATCTACATTCCCACCAACAGGGCAAGAGGATTCTCTTTTCTCCACACCCTTTCCAGCATTTATTGTTTGTAGATTTTTTGATGATGGTCGTTCTGACCGGTGTGAGGTGATACCTCATTGTAGTTTTGATTTGCATTTCTCTAATGATTAGTGATGTTGAATATCCTTTCATGTGTTTGTGGGCAGTCTGTATATTTTCTTTGGAGAAATGTCTATTTAGGTCTTCTGCTCATTTTTGGATTGGGTTGTTTGTTTTTTGATATTGAGCTGCATGAGCTGCTTGTATATTTTGGAAATTAATCCTTTGTCATTGCTTCGTTTGCAAATATTTCTCCCATTCTGAGAGTTGTCTTTTCTTCTTGTTTATGGTTTCCTTTACTGTGCAAAAGTTTTAAGTTTCATTAGATCCCATTTGTTTATTTTTGGTTTTATTTCCATTTCTCTAGGAGGTGGGTCAAAAAGAATCTTGCTGTGATTTATATCATAGGGTGTTCTGCATATGTTTTCCTTTAAGAATTTATACTGTCTGGCCTTACATTTAGGTCTTTAATCCATTTTGAGTTTATTTTTGTGTATGGTGCTAAGGCGTGTTCTAATATCATTCTTTTACATGTAGCTATCCAGTTTTCCCAGCACCACTTATTGAAGAGGCTGTCTTTTCTCCATTGTATATTCTTGCCTACTTTATCAAAGATAAGGTGACCATATGTTTGTGGGTTTATCTCTGGGCTTTCTGTCCTGACCCACTAGTTTATATTACTGTTTTGGTGCCAGTACCATGCTGTCTTGATTACTGTAGCTTTCTAGTATAGTATGAAACCAGGGAGACTGATTCCTCCAGCTCTGTTTTCTTTCTTAATATGGCTTTGGCTACTCGGGGTCTTTTGTGTTTCCATACAAATTGTGAAAATTTTTCTTCCAGTTCTGTGAAAAATGCCACTGGTAGTTTGATAGGGATTCCCTTGAATCTGTAGATTGCTTTGGGGAGTATAGCCATTTTCACAAGGTTGATTTTTCCAATCCAAGAACATGGTATATCGTTCCATCTGTTTGTATCAACTTTAATTCCTTTCATCAGTGTCTTATAGTTTTCTGCATACAGGTCTTTGTCTCCTTAGGTAGATTTATTCCTAGGTATTTTATTCTTTGTGTTGCAATGGTAATGGGAGTGTTTCCTTAATTTCTCTTTCAGATTTTTCATCATTAGTGTTTAGGAATGTAAGAGATTTCTGTGCATTAATGTTGTATCCTGCTACTTTCCCCAATACATTGATTAGCTCTAGTAGTTTTCTGGTACCATCTTTAGGATTCTATATATATACTATCATGTCATCTGCAAACAGTGACAGTTTTATTTCTTTTTTTCTGATTTGGATTCCTTTTATTTCTTTTTGTTCTCTGATTGCTGTGGCTAAAACTTCCAAATCTATGTTGAATAATAGTGGTGAGAGTGGGCAACCTTGTCTTTTTCCTGATTTTAGAGGAAATGTTTTCAATTATTCACCATTGAGAATGATGTTGGCTGTGGGTTTCTGACATATGGCCTTTATTACTTTGAAGTAAGCTCCCCCTACGCCTACTTTCTGGACGGTTTTTATCATAAATGGTGTTGAATTTTGTCAGAAGGTTTTTCTGCATCTTTTGATGTGATCATATGGTTTTTCTCCTTCATTTTGTTAATATGGTTTATCACATTGATTGATTTGCGTATATTGAAGAATCCTTCCATTCCTGGGATAAACTCCACTTGATCAGGATGTATGATCTTTGTAAAGTTCTGTTGGATTCTGTTTGCAAGTATTTTGTTGAGGGTTTTTGCATCTATGCTCATCAATGATATTGGCCTGTAGTTTTCTTTCTTTGTGACATCTTTGTCTGGTTTTGGTATCAGGGTGATTGCAGCCTCATAGAATGAGTTTGGGAGTGTTCCTCCCTCTGCTATATTTTGGAAGAGTTTGAGAAGGATAGGTGTTAGCTCTTCTCTAAATGTTTGATAGAATTCGCCTGTGAAGCCATCTGGTTCTGGGCTTTTGTTCGTTGGAAGAATTTTAATCACAGTCTCAATTTCAGTGCTTGTGATTGGTCTGTTTATATTTTCTATTTCTTCATGGTTCAGTCACAGAATGTTGTGCTTTTCTAAGAATTTGTCCATTTCTTCCAGGTTGTCCATTTTATTGGCATATAGTTGCTTTGTAGTAATCTCTCATGATCCTTTGTATTTCTGCAGTGTCAGTTGTTGCTTCTTTTTCATTCCTAATTCTATTGATTTGAGCCTTCTCCCTTTTTTCTTGATGAGTCTTGCTAATGGTTTATCAATTTCGTTTATTTTATCAAAGAACCAACTTTTAGTTTTATTGATGTTTGCTATCATTTCCTTCATTTCTTTTTCATTTATTTCTGCTCTGATATTTATGATTTCTTTCCTTCCTCTAACTTTAGGTTTTTTAATTTGTCTTTCTCTAAGTGCTTTAGGTGTAAGTTTAGATTGTTTATTTGAGATGTTTCTTGATTCTTGGAGTAGGATTGTATTGCTATAAACTTCCCTCTTACAACTTCTTTTGCTGCATTCCATTGGTATTGGGTCATTGTGTTTTCATTGTCATTTGTTTCTAGGTATTTTTTAATTTCCTCTTTGATTACTTCATTATTCTTTTGGTCATTTAGTAGTGTGTTGTTTAGCCTCAATGTATTTGTATTTTTTTCAGTTTTATTTTCCTCTAATTGATATCTAGTTTTTTAATGTTGTGGTCAGAAAAGATGCTTGATATGATTGCATATTTTTTAAATTTATGAAGGCTTGATTTTTGACCCAAGATATGATCTATCCTGGAGAATGTTCCATGAGCACTTGAAAAGAATGTTTATTCTGTTGCTTTTGGATGGAATGTTCTATAAATATCGAATAAGTCCATCTTGTCTAATGTGTCTTTTAAAGCTTGTGTTTCCCTGTTTATTTTAATTTGGATGATATATTCATTGGTGAAAGTGGGGTGTTAAAGTCCCCTACTATTCTTTTGTTACTGTTGATTTCTCCTTTTATGGCTGTTAGCATTTGCCTTATATATTAAGGTGCTCCTATGTTGGGTGCATAAATATTTACAATTGGTCTATCTTCTTCTTATACTGATTCTTTGATCATTATGCAATGTCCTTCATTGTCTCTCTTAGTAGTCTGTATTTTAAAGTCTATTTTGTCTGATATGAGAATTGCTACTCCAGCTTTCTTTTGATGTCCATTTGCATGGAATATCTTTTTCCATCCCCTCACTTTCAGTCTGTATGTATCCCTAAGTCTGAAGTGGATCTTTTGTAGACAACATATATATGGGTATTTTTTTTGTACCCGTTCATCCAGTCTATGTCTTTTGGTTGGAGCATTTAATCCATTTACATTTAAGTAATTATCAATAGGACTGTTTCTGTTACCATTTTCTTAATTGTTTTGAGTTTGTTACTGTAGGTCTTTTCCTTTCCTGTGTTTTCTGCTTAGGGAAGTTCATTTAGCATTTGTTGTAGGCCTGGTTTGATGGTGCTGAATTCTCTTAGCTTTTGCTTGTCTGTAAAGGTTTTAATTTCTCCATCAAATCTGAATCACCTCCTCTCTGGGTAGAGTAATCTTGGTTTTAGGTTTTTCCATTTCATCAATTTAAATGTGTTCTGCCACTCCCTTCTGGCTTGCAGAGTTTCTGCTGAAAGATCAGTTGTTAACCTTATGGGGATTCCCTTGTATATTATTTGTTGCTTTTCCCTTGCTGCTTTTAATATTTTTTCTTTGTATTTAATTTTGATAGTTTGATTAATATGTGTCTTAGCATATTTCTCCTTGGATTTATCCTGTATGGGACTCTCTGCACTTCCTGAACTTTATTGACTATTTCCTTTCCATATTAGGGAATTTTTCAACTATAATCTCTTCAAATAGTTTCTCAGTCCCTTTCTTGTTCTCTTCTTCTTCTG
>NW_020837990.1:14852536-14860094 GCF_003676395.1 Aethalodelphis obliquidens | reverse complement strand
GCAGGCAGACTCTCAACCACTGCACCACCAGGGAAGCCCTGGGACCCCTATGATTTGAATGTTGTTGCATTTAATGTTGTCTCAGAGGTCTCTGAGAGTTTTCTGAATTCTTTCCATTCTTTTTTCTTTATTCTTCTCTGACGTAGTTATTTCCACTATTTTATCCTCCAGGTCACTTACCCATTTTTCTGCCTTAGTTATTCTGATATTGATTTTCAGAGAGAATTTTTAATTTCATTTAGTGTGTTGTTCATCATTGTTTGTTTGCTCTTTAGTTCTTTTAGGCCCTTGTTAAACGTTTCTTGTATTTTCTCCATTCTGTTTCAAGATTTTGGATCATCTTTACTATCATTACTCTGAATTCTTTCTCTGGTACACTATCTATTTCCTCTTCATTTGTTTGGTCTTGTGGGATTTTACCTTGCTCCTTCTTCTGCTGTGTATTTCTCTGTCTTCTCATTTTGCTTATGTTACTGTGTTTGGCATCTCCTTTTCACAGGCTGCAGGTTTGTAGTTCCTGTTGTTTTTGGTGTCTGCCACTAGTGGCTAAGGTAGGTTCAGTGCGTTGTTAGGCTTCCTGATGGAGGGCACTGGTGCCTGTGTTCTGGTGGATGAGCCTGGATCTTGTGTTTCTGTTGGCCAGGACTACATCTGGTGGTGTGTTTTGGGGTGCCTGTGACCTTATTATGATTTTAGGCAGCAGTCTGCTAATGGGTGGGTTTGTGCTCCTGCCTTGCTAGTTGTTTGGCATGGGGTATCCATCACTGTAGCTTGCTGGTTGTTGAGCTGGTTCTTAGCATTGAGATGGAGATCTCTGGGAGAGCTGCTGGCGTTTGATATTACATGAGGCCAGGAGGTCTCTGGTAGTCAAGTTACCTGAGCTCAGCTCTCCCACCTCAGAGGCTCAGGCCTCACTCCTGACTGGAGAACCAAGAGCCTGTCAGCCACACGGCTCAGAAGAAAATGGAGAAAAAAAAAAAAGAAAGTAACAAATAAAATAAAGTTATTAAAATCAAAAATAAATTATTAGAAATAAAATAAGTAAAAAAATAATGAAAGAAAGAATGAAAGAAAGATGATAGCAACCAAAGCAATAAAGAAATCAATGATAACAAGTGTTAGAAACTAAACTAAAAAAAAAAAAGAAAACAAAAAACAGACAGAACCTTAGGACAAATGGTAACAGCAAATCTATACCTACAAAATCACACAAAGAAGCATACACATACACACTCACAAAAAAAGAAAAAGAAAAAAATATATATATATAAATTTTAAAAGAGAGCAACAAAATCAATAAACAAATCTACCAATGATAATAATCTCTAAACACTAAACTAAGATAAACATGAAAACAGAAACAAATTAGATGCAGGAAGCAAACCCCAAGTCTATAGTTGTTCCAAAGTCAACCACCTCAATTTTGGGATGATTCATTGTCTATTCAGGTATTCCACAGATGCAGCGTACATCAAGTTGATTGTGAGGATTTAATCTACTGCTCCTGAGGCTGCTGGGAGAAATTTCCCTTTCTCTTCTTTGTTCATACAGCTCCTGAGGTTCAGCTTTGGATTTGGCCTTGCCTTTGCATGTAGGTTGCCCTGTGGTACCTGTTCTTCATCCAGACAGGAGGAAGTTAAAGGAGAGGTTGATTCGGGGGCTCTGGCTCACTCAGGCTGGGGTGTGGGAGGGGTACTGAATGCAGGGTGAGCCTGCAGCGACAGAGGCCTGCGTGATGTTGCAACAGTCTGAGGTGCACCGTGTATTCTCCCGGGGAAGCTGTCCCTGGATCATGGGACCCTGGCTGTGGCAGGCTGCACAGTCTTCCAGGAGGGTAGGTGTGGATAGTGACCTGTGCTTGCACAGAGGCTTCTTGGTGGCTGCAGAAGCAGCCTTAGCATTTCAGGCTGCTCTCTGGTGTGTGCAGTTATTGCCACAGCTCGCGCCTTTCTCTGAAGCTCGTTTAAGCTGTGCTCTGAATCCCCTCTCCTCGCGCACACTGAAACAATGGGCTCTTGCCTCTTAGGCAGTTCCAGACTTTTCCCCAGATTCTCTTCTGCCTAGTTGTGGTGCACTAGCCCCCTTCAGGCTCTGTTCACGCAGCCAACCCCAATTCTCTCCCTGGGGTCTGACCTCTGAAGCCCAAGAGTCAGCTCTCAGCCCTCACCCACCCCGGTGGGTGAGCAGACAAGCCTCTCAGGCTAGTGAGTGCTGGTTGACACTGATCCTTTGTTCGGGAATCTCTCTGCTTTGCCCTCTGCACCCCTGTTGCTGTGCTCTCCCCCATGGCTCTGAAGCTTCCCCCACTGCCCACCCCCTGTCTCCAACTAGTGTAGGGGCTTCCTAATATATGGACACTTTTCCTCCTTCACTGCTTCCTCCCAGAAGTGCAGGTCCCATCCCTATTCTTTCATCTCTTTTTTTTTTCTTTTGCCCTACCAGGTACATGGGGGAGTTTCTTGCCTTTGGGGAAGTCTGAGGTCTTCTGCCAGCGTTCTGTAGGTGTTCTGTAGGCGCTGTTCCACATGGAGATGTATTTTTGATGTATTTGTGGGGAGGCAGGTGATCACATGTTACTCCTTCACCATCTTGAAGGTCCTCCTGAACATTCCTTTTTCTTATCAGAATAAGTTATCATTTTTAGCCAAAATTCTCTTCTCTCTTTTTTACCCCTGAAACATTCCTTTGCAGAGCTGAATATATATGTGATATGCATCATAAGGAAGGCTGTAAGAACGGCCAAAATCCAGAACACTGATAACATCAAATGCTGGTGAGGATGTGGAGTAACAGGAACTCTCGGTCCTTGCAAGGCTTCCTCACCCAAGACTTACTACAGAACTTGACAACTGTCATCGTCGAGTGTCCTGGAAAAGGTCTGTCACTGGAACACTGATGGCTCTCCTCCAACCGGGCAGCCCGTAAGGTCCAGGCTGGATCTACAGATGACCTCATCCAATGGGAAAGATGAGAAGTGTGTAGCAGGCAGGAGTGCCTGTGTTTTGCTTGGCATCCAGAGAAAAGGCAGAAGTGAGTGCCTGGTCCCAAGGATGCTGGAGGGTGCTGGGTCACACGGTTATGGTCCTAGCCTGGCATTATGCTGGCTGGGCTGCACCAGTGGCACTGGAAGACCTTGACGCCCAGCTTCCCCACTTAAATTTTAAGATGGTTTAGACAGTAAGTTCCTGGAAGCTTCACACTTGCTTATATCTCTGAGTCTTTGTCCATGCTTCTGTCTCTTTAGAATTCCCTTTCTCTCCATTCTGCCTGACTAATTCCTTCTTATCCTTCACAGCTGCTCTGAGAAAACTTCTTTGACTTTCTAATCTGTGTAGGTTTGTGCATATGCATCCTTTTTAGCCTGTATTTGTTCTACTATGTTGTAGTTAACATGTAAGAAACTCTGGCTATAGAGCCAAGTTACACACACTCAAACCTAGGCTCCTTTAGTGACAAGCTGTGTGACCATGGACAGACTTACTTAACTTCTCTGTGCCTCAGTGTCTTCTCTGTAAAATAGGCTAGGAATTTTTAAAACAATAAGTAAGATAATATATGCAGAGAATTTAATACAGTTTGACATATAATTGGAGATCAGTAAATGTATGCTATTATTTTTCCAAGCTCTTGGCACATTGTATTGAGATACTCAAATCTCCTATTGCCAGACTTAGCTCTCTTTGAGGTCAGACATTGTCTTTCATCTCTGCCTTCTCGGCACCTGACATGGTGCCTGACCCATGGCAGATTCTCAGGAAGAATAGGACTAAAGAATGAATGATTTCTTCATTCTAGAACTCTCAGGAGAGTTGCCAGATGGTTATGGGTGTTGAGGTTTCAGTACTATATTTATGATCCTAAATTCCCATGTCTCCTCCAAAGGGTTCTGTTGGGATGGACTGTTGTACAGGAATTTATTATCATTTGTGGCCAAAGAAGTTGTGAATATCAATGATGTAGGTGTGTAACTATGTGTTTGTTGTGCAAGTGTGTGTGTGTGTGTGAGTGTGAATGTGTGTGAGAGAGAGAGAGACAGAGAGAGAGAATGCAAGTTCCCTATGATAGCCAATCCTACCTGTAGCAATTAGCTAAAAATTAGTAGGGGACAATATTGGCCATGAGTTCTTAGAGATATGTTTACCAACCTTCTCCAGTGCAGATCCATGGAGACATGTGTAAGTCTATAGCAGACATAATACCTTCACAGACATAGTACCTATCCCTTTCCACAGGTTACCCAGGTAGCCAATCCAACACAGATAACTGTCCATCAGCATTCACTTACAAACTCTATCACTGTCTTCAGTCTCCTGATGAGCATCAGGAGACCAAGCAGAGAGTCAGGGAGGGAGACTGGACAGAGAAACAATTATTGTTAATGTTGATGACATGGCTGGAGCAAAGATGGTTAGGGTCTTAATGAACACCCAGACTCCTCGTGATTGCCATCACTATTTATTTTCTTTTCGTCATGCTTTTGTTTGTCTCATAGGCTTCTAAGTATTTAGGAATTTGGGTTCTGCTGATGCCACTTTACTGAGGTTGTCCTGTTGCTGTTCAAGGTTTGTGTTCTTTTTTTTTTTTAAATTGATGTGTAGTTGATTTACAATGTTGTGTTAATTACTGCTGTATAGCAAAGTGACTCAGTTATACATACTTATATATTCTTTTTTATATTCTTTTCCATTATGGTTTATACCAGGACATTGAATATAGTTCCCTGTGCTATATAGGAGGACCTTGTTGTCCATCCATTCTCTATGTAATAGTTTGCATCTACTAACCCCAAAGTCCGAATCCATCACTCCCCCAACCCCATCCCCCTTGGCAACCACAAGTCTGTTCTCTATGTCTGTGAGTCTGTTTCTGCTTCATAGATAGGTTCATTTGTGTCATATTTTAGATTCCACATATAAGTGATATCATATGGTATTTGTCTTTCCCTTTCTGACTTATTTCACTTAGTATGATCATCTCTAGGTGTATCTGTGTTGCTGCAAATGGGATTCTTTCTTTCTTTTTTATGGCTGGGTAGTATTCCATTGTATATATGTACCACATCTTCTTTATCCAGTCATCTGTTGATGGACATTTAAGTTGTTTCCATGTCTTGGCTATTATGAATAGTGCTGATATGAACATAGGGGTACGCATATCTTTTTTAAATATAGTTTTATCTGGATATATGCCCAGGAGTGGGATTGCTGGATCATATGGTAATTCTACTGTTAGTTTTCTGAGGAACTTCCATACTGTTTTCCCTAGTAGCTGGACCAACTTACATTCCCACCAACAGTGTAGGAGGGTTCCCTTTTCTCTACACCCTCTCCAGTATTTGTTATTTGTAGACTTTTTAATAATGGCCATTCTGACCGGTGTGAGGTGATACCTCTTTGTAGTTTTGATTTGCATTTCTATAATGATTAGCAATGTTGAGCATCCTTTCCTGTGCCTATTGGCCATCTGTATGTCTTCTTTTGAGGAATGTCTATTTAGGTCTTCTGCCCAGTTTTTGATTAGGTTGTTTTGTTGTTGTTGTTGTTGCTGTTGCTGAGAAACATTTGTGTTCTTAATGTTTGTTTTGCCCTCTGTACTTGTCATGGCCCCACTCCAGCAGCACCCTCAAGGGGCAACAGCACCACAAGTTTAAGAGAAGTGTGGGCCTTTTGACACCAAGCACGCTTGGTGCAGAGACCTGCTCCATCCTCATCATTCCCCTTACTTTCACTCAGGTGTAGCTTTGGGCAAACAACTTAACCCTTTGGTTTTGTGTCTGCAAAGGGAATGGGGCTCTAATATTGTCTGCCTGTTTTCCTCATAGGCTTGTGCAGAGGATTAAGTTTGGCAATTAAAGTACTTTTATTATAAGTCTCCCTACTCCCTGGCTCCATGGACATATAAACTTGCTTTAATGTATTCTGCCTTTCTTAGGGCAAAACTACTGCTTTAGGGGTAGAGACAAAAACAATACTTCTCAGTGGATAGGTCAGATTATGTTTTTTTTTTAAAGTAAGAATCTTCAAAAGCATTCCAAAAACTCACTGCATATCCATCCCTTTTCAGCTTCAAAGTATTTCTTGATTAACCAGAAGTAATTTTTTTTAAAAAAGGTGCTACCATTTGTTTTCATGGCTGCTGTTAAACATTCTGTTCAGAAAAGGAAGGTGCTTTTAGGCTATTTCATGTGTTTTATTCAGATACTATTCCTGGAATCATTAGCAGCAAAAGATATCAGGAATCCCAAAAGGGGACATTTTGCAGACTGGAAGAATCCTGTACATACCTGATTTAATTAATTCTTTACAAATCGGAGTTCTCTCAGATTACTGGCCCCTCTAGGACAAAAATCAAGCTCTATTAATCTTTGAATCACTTCATAATAGGGGATTAATACTGGTTTATTAAATTAATAAATGCATTTACAGAAACATTGCTGCAAGAGTAGATTTAGGCTTTAAACCCTATAGCTCTCTTCAAATTCTCAAACATTCAGAAAATATTTCTTGATCTCTTACAGTGGACTGGAGTCTAAGGATAGAGAAAGCCCTGCCCATTCTCTGAGAAAGCCTAATTATTGGGGAAAATGTGGCATGAATAAGAGGGTTATGCAGAAGGGACTGCAGAAGGGGGAGAGCCTAACTCTTCCTGGGTGGTTGTGTTTAAGTATGCAGTAGAATTTTCTGGGAAGACGAGGAGACTCAACAGGCAGTCCAGAGAGAGGAAACAGCTTGGTCAGATGACCAGAAGCCTGAGCTATCACCAGTTTCGTGCTGGAGTGAACTTCTCTGGTGGCTCTTTCAGGGTGCTCTACGTGGCATTCTCAAGGAGATATTTCTGACTAGGGTACCTGAAGCAAAGGCATAAAATTACATTAACAGAACACAATATCTCTCTTAAAAATTATGAAATATTATAAAAGCACTACTGGTCTATTATACAAAAGTAGGAAAAAAAACTTATAGTCTAAATTAAGAGAATAAAATAATCATCCACGATACTTTCATTTGTAGACAATCATTGTTAACATTTATGTTTTACTTCTTCCATGAGTATTGTTTTATCTAGCTGTGATCAGACTATACATATAATTTTTATATTTCCCTTAACATTTTTCAATGTCACTAAACTGTCTTTAAAAAATCCTTATTGAAGCCTGAATAATATTCCAGAATATTTGTGTACCTATAGGGTATCTATAGCTGTATCTATAACTGAGATCTCTTTTCTGGTGTTTTGGTGTTATGAATGTCATGGTGGCTAATATCTGTAGCAGTAATCTTTGTATTTTATTTTTTCTTTTAATATAAATTCCATTCATGTAAAATTTAGTTAGTTAAAAATTGTTATAATTTAGGGGCTTCCCTGGTGGCACAGTGGTTGAGAGTCCGCCTGCCAATGCAGGGGACACGGGTTCGTGCCCTGGTCCGGGAAGATCCCACATGCCGCGGAGCGGCTGGGTCCGTGAGCCATGGCTACTGAGCCTGTGCGTCCAGAGCCTGTGCTCCGCAACAGGAGAAGCCACAACAGTGAGAGGCCTGCATACTGCAAAAAAAAAAAA